>NW_015505486.1:429729-457229 GCF_001515645.1 Sinocyclocheilus grahami
GATCACCTGAGACTGGATCTCCTGAAACCGGATCACCTGAGACTGGATCACCTGAAACCGGATCACCTGAAACCGGATCACCTGAGACTGGATCACCTGAAACCGGATCACCTGAGACTAAATGAGCTGAGATTGACATTAATTCCAGTGATAGTCAGGGTCAATGATGACTAGAACAGTTCTTCTAAACTTACACAGCTGCTCTAAATCACTAACACCCATCTAACATCTTCCACACGCTATAAAGGATGATTTAAATGTGATTTGTGGGTGTTTGTTGTCAGGATACAGCGCAAAGCACTGCTGGAAAAGGTGCTGTGACTCAAGGAATAAAAGCATTAACGGCCCACACGTAATAAAGCTCAGCGCTGCTGCCAGTTCCAGGCGTAGCCCGTCTGAAACCCAAAACACAGCACTCTCACCTGGAGGACCGCAGCGTGTGCAAACGCGTGTTCATGTTAGCGTGGGAAAGCCTGCTTTTCATTATCAGACATTCGTTCTCAATTTGGTTACGTGTTTGGCCCAAAACGGAGAGCCTTCGATGCACCGTCAGCCAGCAGAACGTGACCTAGAATAAAAACAGGCAGTGAAATACAAGAGTTGAAGTTTTCACACATCTGCATCAGCATTATCTCCCAGCTTCTCAGAGGTTTCGACGCAAATCAGCACCAGGCGAGATGAAGCAAGCATGAGCTCACGAAGTTGAACCGAAAACAAATGACACAAGCGCATTAGTCAATGTTTAGAACACCGGATCACCTGAGACTGGATCACCTGAGACCGGATCACCTGAAACCGGATCACCTGAGACCGGATCACCTGAAACCGGATCACCTGAGACTGGATCACCTGAAACCGGATCACCTGAGACTGGATCACCTGAAACCGGATCACCTGAGACTAAATGAGCTGAGATGGACATTAATTCCAGTGATAGTCAGGGTCAATGATGACTAGAACAGTTCTTCTAAACTTACACAGCTGCTCTAAATCACTAACACCCATCTAACATCTTCCACACGCTATAAAGGATGATTTAAATGTGATTTGTGGGTGTTTGTTGTCAGGATACAGAGCAAAGCACTGCTGGAAAAGGTGCTGTGACTCAAGGAATAAAAGCATTAACGGCCCACACGTAATAAAGCTCAGCGCTGCTGCCAGTTCCAGGCGTAGCCCGTCTGAAACCCAAAACACAGCACTCTCACCTGGAGGACCGCAGCGTGTGCAAACGCGTGTTCATGTTAGCGTGGGAAAGCCTGCTTTTCATTATCAGACATTCGTTCTCAATTTGGTTACGTGTTTGGCCCAAAACGGAGAGCCTTCGATGCACCGTCAGCCAGCAGAACGTGACCTAGAATAAAAACAGGCAGTGAAATACAAGAGTTGAAGTTTTCACACATCTGCATCAGCATTATCTCCCAGCTTCTCAGAGGTTTCGACGCAAATCAGCACCAGGCGAGATGAAGCAAGCATGAGCTCACGAAGTTGAACCGAAAACAAATGACACAAGCGCATTAGTCAATGTTTAGAACGTCTCGCGACCTAATGACCTGGACCTACATCAACAGAGCCGACGTGCCGAGAGCTGCTTCACACGCCACGCTCACAGTCGTCTTCTGGCCCGCTTCGGTTTTGGGTGAGAAATGTGGTCTTGGCAGATCAGAAGTTTAAACATCAGATAATTGCCTCTACCTTCGCTTAAGGGCAGAGAAAGAGAAAGACCACCTCCAGAACAACAAAACCACACTGTTGTAGTCTAATGTAGTCCAGTTAAATAATAAAACTATTATTATTATTATTTCAATTCATTAGATTTATATATTAATCAAATAAAAAAATAAAACGTAATTAAATATACATTTTAACTGATAAATTAACAAGAACCTAGATCAACTTGAATTATTATTTAAATGCATTACATTTTTATTAATTAAATATATAAATAAATGTAATTGTTATAAAAGAAATATATAAATAGTAAATATAAACCAAAATAATTGATAAAATATAAAATTAACCTAGATCAATAAATGCTGTAAAATGTTGTTTGAAGTACCAAATACCAAATGCATCAACTAATAATAATAATAAATTGTTATTATCATAATTAAAAGTCATTGAATTTATATACTTATTAAATACATAAAAAAAATGAATAAATGTAAATGTTAATTGATAGATTATCATTAACTTAGATCAATAAATCAGTGACTAATAAATCATTAAATCACTTTGTTTTATGTATTAGAATATTAAAAAAGATAATTACTGATTATTATTATTAGTAGTAGTAGTAGCATTTTCTTTAAATTGGTAACATTTCTGTAGTTTTAAAATATTTAAACACGCAATTTTTTATAAAAATAAATATAATTAAATTTTAACAATTTAATTTCAACATTATTATTTAAATTCTTCAAATGTATACATTTATTAAATACATAAATAAATGTAACTGTTACTTGATAAATGAACATTAACCTAGATAAATAAATCTGTGATTAATAAATAAATATTATTACAATTAATATTTTGTTTAATATAATACATAGTATTTATTTTAACCATTTAATTTTAACATTAAATTCATTAAATGTGTATACTTATCAAATACATAAATTAATGTAAATGTTAATTGACCAATTAAAATGACCCTAGATCAATAAACACTGTAAAAACGTTGTTTGATGTCACTGATACAGCATTAACGAATGTTAACAAATCTGAACTTACAGCACAGTATTCCCATTAAATCTGAATAATAATATTGCAGTATTAATTGCAAATAAAGTTTATTTTACAGTCATTTCTTTTTTTTAATCAACTGTTACATGAACAGGCGGTTCATTTCTGCTGTACAATGTGTCCTTATGCATTTTTTGCATGGCTAGTTCATTACCAAATGCCAGCTTCAGCCAGTTCTCGTCTCATAGTGAAAAATGAATAGACAAAGAAACACTGTGAAGGGCAAGAGGATGTGAACTCAACGCCGCTGCCTACCTTGAATTACAACAAGAAGCCAGAGGACATGCATTTTTGCTCTGTGGGTGACTTGAGGAACACACACACACACACACACACACACACACACACACAGTGTGGAAGTGCAAACACAGGCCTCATAAAGCAGTGCAGTTAGAGGGGCTCAGAGCGTGACAGTAGGAACACGGCCCAAAAACACATCCTGCAGTCATCGCTTCTGCTCATGAAAGAACAATATCTTGTGTGTGTGTGTGTGTGTGTGTGTGCAATCGTGCTTCACTGTCCCTCGCAGACAAAGCCTGAGCGGGATTCAGAAGCAGCTGTGTCGGACCACACAGACACTAGTTTGACAGCAACACAAACACATCTTTGGTCACCTACGCCCAAGACTGGACTCACCCAGGGAATTACAATGGGTCTGTTCTTCATGCTTCTACTGCCTTCACCTAAAGGGCTCTTTTCTTGTGTGTCAAAACTGAAAATACAAAAACATCCAGGAAGCTTGTGAAATCATTAGGGTTGAGAACTGAGAACCAGGTCTTGTAGAGAACCAGTCCCATTCTTAAAAACAATACTAGAACTGGAACCGAACACAAAAAGACAGAGCAATCAGTGTAGTCAACCAAGTAGTTAAGTAGATTCAGAAATTAGTCTTATGAACTGGTTCTTTTTATTGAAGCAATTGTGCAGATTGAAAGAATGCCATCTTCTCCTGTTCCGTTGTTGTCTCCTTTTTGTAGTTTTAAATAATGATTTAATGATTTGATATTTATTTGCCGCCGTCACGGCTATAATGCTTCTCCGACGAGCTGCTTCTTCTTCGGCTTTTGTCGTGGCACTGCGGGTTACACCAGAAACATGCCCGTGGACACTGCTGACTAGCGGTTTGCATGTGTACTGCACGTTGACGCGGACAACGACGCAGAAGTATAAATGAAAACTGACGCATAACCTACGGCGTAAAGGCTACGGTGTAGGTCCGACGCAGAAGTATAAATCAGCCTTTAGGCCTAATTCAACGGAGGAATTATGGTATTCTTCTGTAGCCTGACGACGAGTAACTTTAACCGTTGTTCATGTGAACTTAGACAGCCTGATGCTTTGTTTATAGACTATTTGTGGGTGGCTGTTTGATGTTTCACCTATCAATTCGTGTCGATAAAGTATAATAGGGTAAATCCTGTATAGTGATTTATCCTATATAGTGCTTGCATAAAGCCAGTAGTGCATACACTTGTAGCTGTTATGTATCTTTGTAATTCATTCATTGTAAGCACGAACACCGCCACCCCCCCGTTATAAAAAAAAAACAAGTGGGCTCCCCCAAAGTTCACGGTATAGTTCGAACACTGATCAAAGACATACTGTACACAGTGCAACTAGTGAAGTTTAATTCCTGCACAAACAGTGTAGTCTGATTCCCAAACTATTGACTCTAATGGTTCTTTTTAGGGAATCAAAAGCATACAGCGCAACTAGTGTAGTCCAATTCCTGAACGAATGACTCTTGTGATGCAAGTCTTTTTAGTGAATCAAAAACATACACCTCAATCAGAGTAGGCTGACTCTAGAAAAAATTATTCTTATGATCTGGTTCTTTTTAATCATTTGAAAACTACAGCACAACCTGTGTAGTTCAATTCCCGGAAGAATGATTCTTATGAACTGGTTCTTTTTACTGAATCCAAACGTAGTGTATCGTCTGACTCTCAAACAAATGACTCTTATGAACTGGTCCTTTTCAGTGAATCAAAAACATGCAGCATGAACAGTGCAGACCGATTCCCGGACAAATGACTCTTATGAAGCGGTTCTTTTTGGTGAATCAAAAATATGCACCACGATCAGTGCAGTCCAATTCACAGACAAATGACTCTTATGAACTGGTTCTTTTTAATGAATCAAACAGTATAGTTCAATTCCTAAATGACTCTTATGAGCTGATTCTTTTTAGAGAATCAAAAGCATAGTGCGTAGCCTGACTTTCAAACAAATGACACTTATAAGCATTTATTTTTTCTGATTTTCCTTTTTAGTGAACCAAACACATCCAGCTTACAAATTTAAATCAGTGTAGTTACTCACCAGATGTTCATGTAACAAAGACCAGAGTTTTGTCAGTAGGATTTGATAAAAATCAATGAAATGTGTTACCACTTTTGTTTACTCTTTTTGTTTAATATATGCCAAAGGCCAATTTATTGGATTTAAATTTTATGCCTGAAAAAAAAAGTCACTAAAAAGTCTTAGAGAATCAAAAGCATAGTGCGTAGCCTGACTTTCAAACAAATGACACTTATAAGCATTTCTTTTTTCTGATTTTCCTTTTTAGTGAACCAAACACATCCAGCTTACAAATTTAAATCAGTGTAGTTACTCACCAGATGTTCATGTAACAAAGACCAGAGTTTTGTCAGTAGGATTTTATAAAAATCAATGAAATGTGTTACCACTTTTGTTTACTCTTTTTGTTTAATATATGCCAAAGGCCAATTTATTGGATTTAAATTTTATGCCTGAAAAAAAAAGTCACTAAAAAGTCTTAAGAGTGTGTTTTGATTCACTAAACATAACCTGTTCATAGGAATCACTTATTCAAGTTTCAGACTGCACTGGTCACTCTGTACATTTCCGATTCACTAAAAAGAACTGGTTCATAAGAGTCATTTGTTCAGGAATCAGATGACAGATGTTCAGTATCAGTGATCATTTGAGTATCGCCCATATTTCTTCTGAAGCACACAATTCCACACAACAGTTAAAAGGATCTTCTAAGATTGGCTTATTTCGAGTGAAAGGAAGTCGAACTAACTCTACTAACACATGCTTGGATGGGCCGCAACATCAAATCTAGTTAAATCCCAAACTCAACAAACGCACGGCCCTCCCACGCTGAACTGCTCATAAAGAGCGTCTTATATACCGCGAGCCAGGAGGAGACGTGACCTCTGACCGGCGTGACAGACGCTCACATGCAGTCACAGAGCAGGTAGTTGTTCAGAGAGACGCATGAGCTGGACTTTAATTGCAGGAAGAGTCTGGACATTGACATGCTGTCCGAGTCTGATTCACACTGAGAGCCTGAATGGCAGCTCAGGAAGCACATAAGCTTTATGAGATGTTGTCAGGCCAATTAAGAAGCATTTTAAACCAGCAGAACCATCAAACACTAGCACAAGAATTACACTGATGTGGAAAAGGAGGAGAAAGAAGAAAACAAACGCAAAAAATTAGGCAAAAATGAACTAAATTAAGTTAAAGTGCACTCAAAATGGACGTTTTACTCATCCTCGTGTCGTTCCAAACCCATCCCACGCTGAACTGCTCATAAAGAGCGTCTTATATACCGCGAGCCAGGAGGAGACGTGACCTCTGACCGGCGTGACAGACGCTCACATGCAGTCACAGAGCAGGTAGTTGTTCAGAGAGACGCATGAGCTGGACTTTAATTGCAGGAAGAGTCTGGACATTGACATGCTGTCCGAGTCTGATTCACACTGAGAGCCTGAATGGCAGCTCAGGAAGCACATAAGCTTTATGAGATGTTGTCAGGCCAATTAAGAAGCATTTAAACCAGCAGAACCATCAAACACTAGCACAAGAATTACACTGATGTGGAAAAGGAGGAGAAAGAAGAAAACAAACGCAAAAAATTAGGCAAAAATGAACTAAATTAAGTTAAAGTGCACTCAAAATGGACGTTTTACTCATCGTGTCGTTCCAAACCCGCATGCTGTTATTTTTTCCGTGAAGCACAAAAGGAATAATCTTTATAAAGCTCATTTCCACACAACGATATATCTGAAGTCTTCAGAGGTCATCCGATAGCTTTGTGTGAGGAGCAGATGAATTGTCTGTGCTCGAATCTCATTCTCCATCTGCAAATCTGAACTGACAGGTCGTGTTCGCTTACAGCACACGAGAAAACCAATGCAGTTTTGGCATCAATTGCATCAAAACCAGCCATTTTGTTTTTATTTGTACAGTGCACAATTGTGAATGAGATGTGACAGTTTAGGAAGACTGTCTGTGCATAAATATAGCGAGTGAACTTACATTTTAGTTTCCTGACGCAAAGCTATCATGTGACTTCTGACTCTACTGTAGCACACGAGTCATATGGACTACTTATATGATGCTTTTATACATTTAGTTACTTTATACTTAACAAAATATTGATTACACACACACACACATATATACACATACATATATAATGTAACAGGGTTCATACAGATCCTGCAAAATGAATTTCCAGGACTTTAAGCACTACTTTTTTGGTTTTCAAGGACTAAAATCAGAGATCTCACTTATCAAACAATATCGTTATTATCTTTCAAATTGTAATAAATAAACTATACAAAAAGTCAATGCAATGACTGTGGAAAATTTAACATTTGAAAGGATACTATGGCAAAGTTATCGCTTTTCTTATTCAAACTGATTTTCTTTTTTAATGAATATGATTGACCTCAAGAACGAAAGCTATATCATACACTTGGAAAATGATTAGGGGTGTGACTACACTTAGCTCTCGAGATGAGACAAAAATACAGATATTTGAAGACAATAACAAAATATTTGTCTTTTAATCACAAAAAGTAAAACAATGCATATTTTGAAATGTTTTATCTAATCTAGGGCCGTAACTAACAATTATTATGGTAATCAAGCAACTACAAAAAAAGAGAAAAACAATCTGCAATAAGTTAAAATCCATTCATATTCAAGATACAATCTATGAAAACAAATCTTGATATCTCATGCACTGTTGCTTCTACAGCAAATGTATCTTATGTCTAATTAAAATTTCTGCAGTGCGTCCTTGCGTCCAGCACACACTGAGCAGTCCTCTCTCGAACATCTCCATCTCTAAACATGGCAAAACGGCCAAAAATGGCAACCACTATCCAGCTTTAAGAGGGTTTTTGTTCGTGAGCTCAAGGCTGTGCGCTCCACCAGCCCACAGCACGGCCTGGCTCATGAGTGTGTGGTTCAGAGCGTCTGCTCTCTCTGTAATAAACCCACCAAACACAAATACCAGCGTCCACTCGCAGCCTGACGCCGATCCACTCCTCAGTGGAAAATGCAGATCAGCCCTAATGCCCCTCGTCTCACGGGCTCACGGACGCTCGACCACAACAGCTTCTAAATCCATCTCCTGAGAGAGAGAGATGAGGGCTGGGGAAACTCTGCTCCTCGCCACAGCATTTTTACCTCTGAAGAGATGTAATTTAAAATGAACCGCAGAAAGGTCAACACTGGAGCGGCCGCTGCCAGCTTCTGCAGCCAGCTTTCTTCATTTCCCGTCCTCGCTCGCGTGGATAGGTGTCTATTTATTCGGGGTTGCTTCCAGAAAGGTGGTTTGTGAAGTACGGGTTGAGATACGTGTCGTGTTGGTGCGTGCGCGCGGTTTCTCTGCCGCTTTAAAAAGAAGTCTTTCTTTTTAGGCTCTTATGTTTTTTTCCATCGCGCTCAAATCGAGGGGCAGTTTTGCTCCGGTGGGCTTCAGGACGCTGTGGTTTCAGCACCTGCTCACACACAAGAAGAGCATTATGTATGGGGAAAAGTCCCAGAAGAAGACCAACACAAGACGAACATTCACAAACGAGGTAAAGGAGCGTCAGAGCGAAACGGACGCCGATGAACGCCAATCTCAGCAAATCGCTTCTGCTGGAAAACAAAGAATAATAGACAGATCAAGACGTCAAAGCGTACTGTCAAAAAAAAACCCTTTGGTTTCTCAGAAAGTACAGCCAGACAAATGAATCGTTAGTGCTAGTGAAGAGTGATAGACACACACTTAAGAGCTCAACATACTCCAAACTCCATGCAGTCAGTCATCTTCCTCACGTAGTGACGGGGAACACTCATACCAGCAAAACTGAAAGTGTGATAGAGTGACTGACCACCAATGCACCAATGTATTTATAGTCCAACATTATGACCTTTTCTTTTTTTCTGCAGAACACACAAGAACATATTTTGAAGAACACTGGTGACCAAACAACATTAGAGCTCACTGATTTCCATTGTATGGAGAGAAAAAAACAGAACCATTTCAGCATTTGATGATAACTGTAATAATTAATAATCTCTGAGAAGAGTTCACTGCAAAAAAAAAAAAAAAAAAAAATTTTTTTTATATATATATATACAGTGGGTATGGAAAGTATTCAGACCCCCTTAAATAAAAGGGTGCTTCTACTAAATACTGAGCAAAGGGTCTGAATACTTAGGACCATGTGATATTTCAGTTTTTCTTTTTTAATAAATCTGCAAAAATGTCAACAATTCTGTGTTTTTCTGTCAATATGGGGTGCTGTGTGTACATTAATGAGGAAAAAAATTTAACTTAAATTATTTTAGCAAATGGCTGCAATATAACAAAGAGTGAAAAATTTAAGGGGGTCTGAATACTTTCTGTACCCACTGTATATATTTATTTATTTTTTAACTGAAGGCAAAAATACTCGTTAAGAATACAAAGTCCTGTCATGAAACTCTAGATGGCGCAATTTGACATAATGACATTACTATCACACGGCGCAGCTGATTGGTTCTTTTTGTATCTGCAGCCAATGAGCTCGCTGCTCAACATTCAAATACTTGGCTAGTGCTTGCTGTAGCAGTTGCAGCCCACATTCGAAACCCTCCACCTTCCCCAGCTCCACCTGTCTGCTACGGGGTCATTTCATGTATGTTATATATGGGGGTTATTTCATATATATTATATGTGCAACAGCAGTATTTCTTACATGCTCACAGCAGCATGTTGTGGATGTATTGGCAGTAGTGAGTCTCAGTACTTGCTCTGTCGCAGCAGCGTATCAGATCTACCATACATTACCATGCTAAACTCTGTTGTCATGACAGAAATATTATTTCTGCAGTGTTCTGATGTCTTAAGTGCTGATCATTTATAAAATGAGCTTGGATGTCATAATAAAGAGCCAATGATCTCAGAGAGGAGTTCTGATGTCATAATCATGAGCTGATTCAAGGGTTAGATTTAAAGTCTTACTCAATCAACGCTGCCTACATCCTGAGTGAAATAAAAATGACTGCAAATACCAAAAACTCACTTGGCAGCATGACTTCGGGTAATAAAACAGGAGTGAAAACTATAATCATACAGGAATGTGGATGTGACGCTGTGATTTGTGTTAGTCTGTGAGTGATACATTGCATGTACGTATACTCCCATACATCTGTTTTATAGCACCTATTTTATAAGCCAGCTTGATGAAAACTGGCTTTCAGCGTTATCAACACATGCCTACTCTAATCTGAACCATGTCAAAACTTCAGTCAAAATGCACAACACATTAAACATGTCCACATATTAGAATAAGATAAAGCTTAAAACTTCACATTGAAGCCCTACAATACATTTCATGCACAACGAACAAAACACAGAGGGGAAAACTCGTCATGAATGACCGCTGCTGTTCTTTCAAAAGCCTCTCCACCTTTTCTTTTCATTCTCCTTCTCCCAGCATGAGGAAATTCTTTCGTTTTCCCACCCACGTCCCACTTGGATGAAGTTGGGAATCTCATTAAAGTCCTAATTCCTTCCGATCGCCCTCCACGCAAGCAGGTGAATGACTTATGCTGTCATAACATCTCGAGGACCTTGTGTCCACCCGTCTACACCGACCCACCGCAATGCCATCTGCAATCAGCCAAGGAAAACTTCTGCACATTTCTGATCTAATGACTGGTGACAACGGAGCATGATGGGCAGGTTTGTCCACAAACGCTTGGGCTAAACGGCCATCAGATCGCTAGAGTAATAGAGCGGCTGTTCAACTGACACTAATACGTTTCTGTTATTCTACGGACAAATAAACAGCATCAGATCACAGTGACACACGCTTTACCTTCCTGTCAGGAGCTAAATGCAATGTGCTTGCTAATAACACAAACGCTGACATGCAGTGAATGCTGGTAACAGTCCTGGACACATGAATCTGAGAGACACATACAAAAAAAACTCCCATCAACCATTGATTGTGTTTGACGTTACAGAGACCAAGAACAGATGAAAATGAAAAGGTAGCCTGACAATTTTATGGCATTAGTTTTGGCCATTTATTAGAGAGAAAATCTAGATCATTACTTCCAGATCAGTGGTTTTCGACTGGTGCGTCATGAACCAAAAAATGGTCGCCGGTCTGTTCTGACGTATACGGTAGAATAAATCAATGCTAAATGCAAATAATGCAATGCTATTAACCATATAATAGTGCATAGTTATTGACAGCTAAATAAATAGGCTTATACGTTTAAAAAGGTGTTGAATAATCTTTTGTTGTTGACATACATACAATGAAACTGCGTAAAAAATAAACTTGTGTTTGTATCATCAAAAATCATGAATAAAACTAAGGTAAAATAAAATAAAACTTAAACCACATTAAAATCAGGTTAACATGATTTGTGCTGACAAAAAAAAAAAGAGAACACAAAATAGTTTTTTCATTCAAACTATCATAATTCCCGATTTAATAATATTAAATATATATATATATATATATATATATATATATATATATAATATTTTACATGGCAAACAATTTTGGGTTTGTGTTAAACCCCCCGGAGCCATGTGAGACACTTTTTATTATGGATGGATGCGCTTTATTTCACTTCTTTTGGACTGATGCACTGCAACACCCACTGACTGCCATTAAACAGCTTGAAAGATCAAAGACAATGTTTAATATAACTCAGACTGGATTCATCTGAAAGAAGAAAGTCATATACACCTAGGATGCCTTGAGGGTGAGTAATTCATGGGCTAATTTTCATTTTTGGGTGAACTAACCCTTTAACAGACAGCCAAAACACGGATAAAACAATACAAAATAATTCCCAGTTCTAAACAAAACCAGCGTCAGGACAGTTTAAAACGCCACATAAGAATAACAGCAGCTCAGCAGAAGAACAAAATTCCTAATTAAAACCATATTTGTGGAGGGAAAAAAGGTGGAAAAGGGAGCATTTTTCTTCTTTTACTTTTTGTTATTCTTTTTCGACGGCACAAAAAGGGACTTATTCCACAGACACTTTGAAAATACAGGCGGGATGGATACAAAAACGCCGGGGATTTATGGGGGATTTCAACTGCCAGCTGTCAAATATTTCCACATCCATCTTTCAAGAGGCCCGAGAGGCTCTTTATTAGTCCTCGGCATGCGCCCTTTAATTGGAATCCCATTGCGTTTGAGTTGGAGGTCACCAGGTAAAAAGTGCAGACGTGGGGGAAAAGCAGCGAGTTTTTGACAGCTTATGCAAACTCTGGAGAAAAGATCGAGCTGCGGTACTGTACTGGACCGTATTTGGCGGCCCATTTTTTCCACCTCAACCTTTTCATCCCAAAACGTCTTCCCAAGCACCTCTCAACTAAAAGCCCCCGAAATGACTAACAGCTTCCATTGACCTCAAAATTGGGTCGTTTCACCTCAACACCTGGACTCTGAATCCTGACGTGACCTTCGCGTCCAGATCTGAGCACGACCGCAGCTCTGGCTCCGTCCACGCAAAGTAGCTTAAAAGAAAACCAACTGACAGCAGAAAAGAGCGCCGAGGGAGGAAAATGAAACTACTGTACGGTCGGCCCAACACACGCCAAACGTAAACACAGCATTCCCCCTCTTTCTGCAGCGCTGGTACTCGGAGTACAGCTGCCGGTAATCCAGGCCTGCCGGCTTCATCTGGGTTTGATTTGAGAAGCGGGGAGGAGGGGGCGTTTATTAGCCAGGCTCCTCAATCTGGCTGATTAAAGTGAGTTTGGATGGATTACAGCAGATGCCTGAGCGTGCCGTGGCCGGAGCAGGAGCAGAATGAATAGGCAAGTCAAATAAACCAACCCCACCCAAGCCCCTGAGACCCTGTTAAACACAAAAGACCCGTGGAGACCCAGGATTTGACGATTTTGTTCGCTGTCAACAGTTACAACTGTCTCCTCAGCGGAGAAAAAGCTACAGGCTTTCAGTCCTCTACACTCTTACAAACAAAGGGAGATCTCACGGTGATGCATTTTGGCTCCCCAAAGAGCCTTTCAGTGATCAGTTCTCAACAGAATGTTTTTCCCCCGCTTAGTGTGAAGAACATTCTAAAGAACCTTTTTCCACTATAAAGAATCTTTTGTGAAAAAGAAAGATTCCATGGATGTTCTTAATGGAACCATCAATGCCAATAATGCCATAATAATACCTTTATTTATTTTTTTTTAAAGTGGAGGCTTCTTTAGCCAGACTGCAGCTTCCATGGTGCACACTTGATTTGTGGCATGAATCAAGAGAAAGTTCAAGCTATCAATATTTAACATAATTTGAAAATAGAAACATTCTTTATTTTTTTTGACAAATTATATAACAATTATACATTTATAGATTTTTTATTGTTATGGATATCGTAATTGTATAGACGTTATATAGAAATTACAGAAATTATATGGCAATAATGGACCCTTATTTTTAAGATACCATGGTACTGCCACAGTACTTATAGCCTATACAAAAAAAATTAGTGCTGTCAAATGATTAATTGTGATTAATCGCATCCAAAATAAACGTTTTTTGTTTACATACTATATGTGTGTGTACTGTGTATATTTATTATATATATATATATATATAAACACACACATCCATGTATATATTTTGAAAATATTTGCATGTATATATTTATATTCATATAACTTATATTATACATAAATATATTTAATATAAAAACAAACATATTTTTCTTAAATATATACATGCATGTGTGTGTATTTATAAATACATAAATATACACAGTACACACACATATATATTATGTAAACAAACACTTTATTTCGGATGCGATTAATCGCGATTAATCGTTTGACAGCACTACATAAAATATTCCCATTTTGTATAGAAATATACACAATAAAACAACAATATTCTCAGATATTTATGATAACTTCAAAACCACAGAATAATTGGCAATATCTTTGAATTATATTATTATCATGGTTTCTGGAAATTAAAAGATGTAATTTAATTTTTATATTTATTTTAATTCCAAAAAATATAATTTCTGTGGTTTTGAAAAATAATTACATACAAACAAAATAAAAACATTATTAAAAGACATATTAAAAATCTAAAGATATTTTCAAGTTTTCTATGGTTTTGCAAAATAAAATCAATACAAATACATATTTAATTTAAATTTGCTAAAATTTAATCAATTAATTTCCCAAATTAAACAATTATATTTCCAGGTTTTCTATGGTTTTGTAAAACAATAATTTGAATACATAAAAAACAGACCTGACTAACTTCCAAAATAAATCATAACATTTAGTAGATGCTTTTATCCAAAGCAACTTACAATGAGGACAATAGAAGCAATCAAAAGCAACAAAAGAGCAATGATATGTAAGTGCTGTGACAGGTCTCAATACTTCTTACTTTGATACACAGTATAATCCATTAGAAACACAACAGCATCCCAAAAAGTGTTTTTTTCACACAAGGCTGATTTTTGGTTCCCCAAACAACCTTTCAGTGAACAGTTTTTAAAAGAACCATTTCTTTTTCTTAGTATGAGGAACATTTTAACAATATAAAGAAATTTTTCCACTTTAAAGAACCTTTTATGGAATGGAAAGGTTCAATGGATGTTAAAGATTCTTCAAAGAATCATGCCAAAAAAAACAACAACTTCATTTTCCAGACTGTAGAGGACTGTGTTAAATCAGAGAGCTGCGAGAAACACTTAAACATCTCCAATGCTTCACAGTTGGACACAGATCCATGCGATTGCATGTTAGCAGTACACATGGATGCATATATTTGTGGATATTTGCAACAACTGTGGACAGTTAGCAAGCGAAACTCAAGCCTCCTGTGGGGTTTATGGTTTTTGAGCTACATCCATAACAGACAGAGCTCCATTCCCCACAGCAAGACCAACTATAAAGAAACAAACAGCCACTAAACCCCATGCTCAACTGCTTGTCTGTGTGTGATTGTCCACCTGAGTTTGTGTCCTGGAGGAAGTGAGTCTCCAGAGAGAACTACACTGCCAATGTTTACTCAAAAAGATGGTTGCAATTGAGTAAAATTGTAAAGTTCGCTGATTGCAACCGGGCCAGAAGGTCCAATTAAAGTCATTATAATTATGTTTATGAGGTGGGGATGTGGACGCAACAAGCTCCAATTGAGATTAAAATCAGTTCAATATGGAAAACAAGCATGAGGACTGTTATACTCCATACCAATTAAAACACCCATCCATTTACCACAACTAGCCCAACTTCAGTTCCAGAGTAAAGTCACTATATTAAAAAAGGGGGTGAGGGAAGTGCATGCATGTGTATAGATGTACGAAATGAGCAGAACTTGATAGATAAAATAATACAATTATATAAAAAATTATAATAAATTATTAGAAATGTCTATCATTAATTATTAAATATAAAAATGTAAAACAATTACAATAAATAAATAATACAAATATGGACATTTTTATAATTAATTATCAAATACAAAAATATAAATTGAATGCAAAAAACTAATTATAAAATTAAATATAACCAAGTAAAATAAATATAAATTATGGCCATTTCTATAATTAATTATAAAAATATATAAATATACAAATATACATGTAATGAAAAAAATGATTTAGATAAAGAAATAATAAAATAATATAAAATATAATACAAAAATATTAGAAATGTATGTAAAATAAAATAAAATAAAAGCTCTTTAACAACCCTTTAATACCATGTCCCTGTTATATATATACAAAGTACCACTGTACTAAATGGGTGCCATATTCATGTAGCATGGTATTTGGATAGTACTCCAAGGTACAAAAGAAATGTTGCACATGTCCAAAAACCTTGAAATTACCATGGCACTGTCCAAAAAAAATGATTGTATTATTTTTTTTTTATTTTTTTTTTATTATTTAAAAAAATAGAAAAGGTACCTTTTTAGTGTCATATTTTTCAGTCCAGGACTTAATATGACTACTTATGCAAACACCAATTTATCCAGAACTATTGCAGAACTACAAACACGCATAATCAGCCTTCTTTCCATCCGTTTCTGAGAAACAGCTCGTAACGAAAGATCAATCGCACCACAATGTTTGGCTGCAAAGTAAATCACAACACAAAACAGGCAAGAACCATAAACTCATTATTAAACAAAGCAAACGAAAGGGTAATTCCTCTTCAGGAGCCACAGGAGGGCAGTTACTTGTGGCTATTTTCATTTATAAACACAAAGAGGTTCAGAAACATGATCCTGCCTCAACCGACTCAAGCACATTATTGCTAAAAATCCACATCCAATTGCTTTATCAACAAGTGAGCAAACAGGACTGTTAAAGGGGTCATATGATGCTGCTAAAAAGAACATTCTTTTGTGTATTCGGTGTAATGAAATGTGTTTATGCGGTTTAAGGTTAAAAAACCACATTATTTTCCACATACTGTACATTATTGTTTCTCCTCTATGCCCCGCCTTTTTGAAACGTGTCGATTTTTACAAAGCTCATCGGTCTGAAAAGCGAGGTGTGCTGTGATTGGCCAGCTATCTAGTGCGTTGTGATTGGCCGAATACCTCAAGCGTGTGACGGAAATGTTACGCCCCTTACCATACTTTGATGCCGTGTCAGGCCCGAGCGACGAGACAAAAACATTAAAACCCATTACAAACGAGGCATTTGTTGCAATGGGTTAGTCTGTGAGTCAGAACAGCCGGCATTGTGGTCTACTCTCCCAGGATCAGGAAACAGTCCTCCATAAAAATACATTGTAAATACAACTTAACCACTGATTTCTAGTCGTGTCCTCTTTTGGAAGACCAAACAAAGTAGTTTCGCTTTCACAACAAAGCACACAGTGTCTTCACGACATGGCTGCAGTGTTAACAAAACTACAGCGAGAATAAAAGTTACGCCTTCTTTCTTTGCGTGAACATTTGGGCGGTGTTATGCAAATCTTCCCACATAGTGAGGTAGATATGTGGGGGCGTGTTCGAACGAGCCGTTTTAAGTAGGTGTGGTTGACTCTTAACTTTTATAAAGAATATCTCTTTGGATTTGAGACTTTAGTCTTTACAGATTACTTTACGATACAGTCATACAGCAACTTTACAGATCTTCTTTATGCACCAAGAGCTTGTAACACTCCAAAGAGAAAGGAAAACTTGAAATCGCATCATATGACCCCTTTAAAGCCAGTGCATGGATCATCACTTCAGTGAAACGCCAGCGATGTGTTTTGCAGTCTGAATAAAGCACAAGAGCACCGTGATCACGTCGCAGCGGTAATGCGGTGATTACCTGGCTGGTATTTCAGCGGTAATGCGGTGAGACATCAGTTTGCGTCGCAACCAGTGCCAGAGAGTGAGATCAGGATCTAGCAGTATCTCTCCTGGCTCGGTACGCTACACATAGAGCGCGGACAACAGCTGACCTCCTGTTTTTTGCTAGCGAGGGGAAGTGGTGATTGCATTTTCCCCCTAATTTACTTCTTGATTCCAATTTGTGCTGGACCGCAACCAGTCGCGCAATTAAGTGCACAGAAACTCGGCTCTGGAGGATAAAACTCGGGAAATAAGAGTAATAGAGTCGATAGAGGATCGGCTTTCACTCCATCCGCTCTGATATGAGCAGATTATGAAACAGCAGGCGAGTTTTAAGAGGAACACGGCGGCAAGATCTGACGTACGGCTGAAGAGGACTAGACTGAGGGAAATGCAACGGGGAGAGACGTTCGGACAGGTGAAAATAAAGCCCTCGCTCACATCTGCTGGCCTTGTGCATGAGATTTTAAAGACAACTGACCCTCCACTAGAATCACCATCATTTGGAGTCAATTCAGCTGAACAGAAGTGCATGAAAAGTGTCTCTGAAATAGCCATACTCAGTATGCAGCACATCAAAAAGTCATGAGACATGACGATTATGCCAACGCTCACTTTACAAAATGGGCCAAGAAATCAAACAAAGACATTTCAGGGATGCTGGAACTACTTTGAAACTTTAGCCTGACCAGCCGTCAAGCTGCCATTCGAATGTGTAGTTACAGTAGCAACACCTTAAGCTACACATAAAACAATATTAAAATGATATCGTTCAAATAAAATCGTCTATTATTAATTATCAAATAGAAATAATATATTCAAAATAAAAAATATTGACATTTCTATAATTAATTATTAAATATACAAATTGAATGCAAAACTGATCTAGGTAGAATAGCATAAAAAAGTATAATAACTATTCCAAAGTACTATTATTCATAGTTAAATATAAAAAATAAAATAAAAATAAACTATGAGAACCCTGTAATACCATGTTACTTTGATATATAAACAGTACCTATCTTCTTAATATATATATATATATATATATATCAGATGATACAACTTTTTATCTGGCGCAAAAAAAAAGTCATTTCGATCTTATTTAGAGTTACAATACACTTGAATGCATAACTCTACACATCATATTTTACAACTAGTAGATACAGTGGTGGCCAAAAAGTATTTTCAGCTGCTAAAAAAATGGTTTTAAGTCAGTTATTTCTATCTTTTGCTGTAGTGTGTCAGTAGGAAAAATCAGTTTACATTTCCAAACATTCATTTTGCCATTAATTGTAATAATCCAGTGAGATTTTTGTTTGCTGCACACAGAGATCTGATCTGATCATCATCAGTCTGTCTGGAATGACGTGAAGAAAAGACTCAATCCAGAAGAACTGTGGCAACGTCTCCAAGATGCTTCAAGAAATCTTCCTGCAAAGCTACAGTACTGTGAAAAGTTTTAGGCACTTGTGTAAAAATGCTGTAAAATGAGGATGCTGTCAAAAATAATGTCATAAATAGATTTTCTTTATTAATTAACTTCTATTAACTAAATTAAATCAACATTTGGTGTGGCCATCCTTTGCGTTTAAAGCAGCTTTTGCCCTCTGTGCACTTACGGATAGTTTTTCAGGAAGCTTTACAGGTAGGTGTCTTGAGGCATCTGGAAGACGTTCAGTCTTTCTAATGCTAGTTACATTCTGACCATTATTTCAGCTTATTTGAAAACAAAACAATGTGACAAAACCGTAGCACAAGAATCAGAACAACGACCCACTGGATAGACTGATGCGCTTCACTGGCACCATTCTGAAGGAAAAATAGTCACTGGAAGCTTTATTTTTAGGAGTGAACTGAAGCGTTAACTGCTGTCTATGCTGGTGTTGACATAAGGAAAATGGAAGAATGCTGGACAGCTTGACACCAGATGATCTCTGCTCTGACAACCAATAACACAACAATGGCAAATACTTCATCCCTCCTCCAACCAGTCAAGAAAAGACTCTCAGATGTCGCACATGTTTCAGTCCAAGCAGTCGAATAAAGTCAAGTCAAGTCAAGTCACCTTTATTTATATAGCGCTTTTAACAATACAGATTGTGACAAAGAAACTGAACAGCATTAATTAGGAAAATAGTGTCAATAATGCAAAATGACAATAGTAAACACTCATTTTTCAGTTAAAGACAGTTCATCATTGAATTCAATAAAGTCACAATCTGGCTGTTAAAAAACAATCTCCTACAATGAAGCATCAAGCATAAAAATAATCATTCTTTATTGGCATCGATGGTTCCATGAAGAACCTTTAATATCCATGGAACCTTTCCATTGTTTAAAAGCTTCTTTAGATTATTGAAACGTTTTTTTTCTTTTTATGAAAAAATGGTTCTTTGAAGAACTTTTCATTGAATGGTTCATTGGGAAACCAAAAATGGTTGTTCTATGGCATCACTGCAAAAACAACAACTTTTGGAACCTTTATTTTTACTAAGATTTTGGAATCTTTCTATTCCACAAAAGGTTCTTTAGAACATTAAATGTTATTCATACTAAGAAAAATGGTTCTTTTAAGAACTGATCAATTAAAGGTCCTTTTCTGGGAAAAATGGTTATTCTATGGCATTGCTGCAAAACCCCCTATATTTTTAGAGTGTAGTATAAGCGTTTTCTTTATGAGGGGGATTTTGCCTCTATACACAGAGGGTCTGTTATCCGCAAGGCCAGACCCGGAGAGCTGGGTGTTTAAAACTCTACTGTGTAAAACTCACGCAAACAAAGCATTATTCTTAGAGAATAACCTCTGTGTGTTCCTGTTGGAAAATCACCTCTCGGCTCGCCCCATACACACCTCTACCGCTGTCCAGAGGTGCTGCTATAGCGCTGCCACAACAGAGCCATCTAAACGGCGTGTTTCGCTGCAGGGTTTCTACTGTAAACACGGCTGCAGGATCCCTCACACGAGCGCTGCCCGCCTGAATCTCCGCCATCACAATCAGAGTGTACAGCCACACTTCCCAAATAAACCCCAGAACAAGAGCTCACACACAACCAGCTCCATCAACAACCACATTCACATGCACAAACATATTCCTGAATCAGTACTAAATTGTGCTTTATTACATTATGTTTTAACTACATATTCGGATTTTGAATTCATCATAAAGTTGCAAGTAATTGTTTTTTTGTGTTTTGGAAAAGAAGTCTCTTATGCTCATCGAGGATGCATTTATTGGGTTAAAAATACAGTAAAAACTGTAATAATGTGAAATATTTTTTCAATTTAAAATAACCATGTTCTATGTGAATATATTTTAAATATATTGCAAAGCTGAATTTTCAGCATCATTACTCCAGTCTTCAGTGTCACAGGATTCTTCAGAAATCATACTAATATGCTGATTTGCTGCGCAA
This sequence comes from Sinocyclocheilus grahami, assembly GCF_001515645.1. NCBI lineage: Eukaryota > Metazoa > Chordata > Actinopteri > Cypriniformes > Cyprinidae > Sinocyclocheilus > Sinocyclocheilus grahami. The sequence continues at coordinate 450,492 of NW_015505486.1, forward strand.
GAAACATTTCTGATTATCATCAATGTTGAAAACATATTTTTGTGTAAACTGTGAAATATATATATATTTTCAGGATACCTTGATAAACAGAAAGTTCAAAAGAACAGCATTTATTTGAAGTAGAAATATTGTGTAACCGTATGAATGTCTTCACTGTCACTTTTGATCAATTTTATGCATCCTCGATGAATAAAAGTATTGATTTCTTAAAAAAAAAAAAAAATATATATATATATATATATAAAATCACTCCAAACTAAATATTAAAAGAAATTACCATTAGTCAATATGCATACAGCAGTAAGCATCATAAAATTGTATGCATTTTTCCATTTCTTGCACTCTTGCATGTTGTTTAAGTTGCATTAAGTTACTAGCAATCCAAAATGTTTTTCAGAATAAAGTACTAATGAACTCGATGGTCACTGATGCTCTCAAAGACGAGGCTTCTGTTCTGTCTAGCACACGCATTCACACACCTTCAGACTGCAACACGTTTGCAAACCACAGAAAATCCATGAAATCCCATCACATGTAAAGCGAATGAATCGGTTTGCTGTTTGACTTACGCATTGGAGGTGGCCAAAGACAGCGAGCTAAGAGATGAGCTCAACTTCCTGCTGTCCCAGAGTCTCACTTCCTGCTGCCTCATCTGCAAACACAGATGCACTTACACATTACACTCGATTATTAACACCTCAGAGAAGCGAACCCATTATAAATTAGTGAATTATTACATTTACATCAAACATAATCAAATTTGTAACTATGTTTAAGCATGTAGAAAACTTCAGCATTACCTGGTTAAAGCCAGTAGTGAGTAAGTTGTCATCTTTGACCCAAAGGACACGAGAGTCTCTATTACCCTGATGACCCTGGACACACTGCGGAGACAGAGAGACACATTAATAATTAAAAAAAATGCTTTTATGCTGTTTTCTTATATAGAGATAGAACAGAGAGATGTATAGAAATGAATGGCTTGTGTTGAAAGCAGATGAACCCTGATGACTGAACGATTGACATCTAAAAATACCTCCTCTTCCTGTCCTTTAAAGTTGACTGTGTGTGTGATGGCAGGCAGATCAGGGCCTGTCTGTGATGTGAATGACAGACGACTAAATCACAATGCTGCCATAATCACTAACAGCAAAACAACACAGTTCAGATGCTGGGAAGAGATGTCTATCTGTATTTGATACAGAGATTTCTAAAGACACGACCATGACATTCACTCTGAACGGTCAAAGGTCAAACTCTGCCAGCCTAGATGGTGGAGCGATACAGTCATAAGCTGTAAAAACCATTGACGTCTTTATCGAACTCAAAATAAATAAATAGACTTTAAATATATATTTCCCTGATCTACTTTATCTGGGGGTTTTTTCTACATTTAAAAATGCATATTAAAACTTTGGGGTTTTTTTTGTCTGTATGGAGTCGCGCTGCTCTTTTCAGCATACTACAGTGATGTTTTCATGCAAACGACACACTTCAAGACTGTATATCTGTGAACTTATGGAAGAACAACACTGCACACACGGCAAGGTTTCATTCATCAAGGAGTCCCAGAGAACATAAATGTTTACCAGGATCAAATATAGAAAACAAAGAGACACAAAAATCACATTCATTTGCCATTGTGCTGCTCGATCAGATGTTTGACCGTCAGCTGGTGGTTCATCATCTGAAAAAAGCACTACACACTGTTTTTGAAGCTGGAGTATTGATGGGACGGGTTGAAGAGCGACAGAAGAGGAAGGAGGTGTCAGCGCAGGGTTAGGTGTGAGTTTGGGTGTGGAGGTGAACACCTGAGTTTGGATGTGAGCACTTCAGCCTCGTTCAGACTGTCAGCCCAAATCCAATTTTGTGCATATCTGGATGGAATCTGATTTGAATAACTGACTGTCCACACAGTGTATCGCAACTGTTCATATCCGATTTGTGTGTCCATAAGTGTCCATTTTTCATTATGTTTTCTACAAAAACGTTTGACGTTTTTACGTTTTACGTGGCGTGAAAACGTGAAAAAGCTAGGCTAAATCCGATCTTAGCGGTCAGACTGAAGCGGATTTCCAGGAATGCGATTTGAATAGGATTCCAAACGGATTTCATGTAGTTCGTTGCTGTTCAGACTATTTAAATATGATCTGATTTCAATCGGATTTGCAGAAAAATCGGATTTGGGCTGACAGTCTGAACGAGGCTTTATTGAGTTGATCCGAATGGAATCTTATCTCCACTCGCATTAGTTCAGGAGGAGTCAAACCACACACATTCACATGAATAAGAATCATTTCCTGTAGCTTTAGTCATCCTGAGCTGAATCACCAAATCTGACTCTGGAAATCTGAACTGGACCAAAGACTCAGTTGTGTTATACTTTAAAAGACAAGATCCATTTGTCTGCTTGGCCCAAACCCACATCTGATTGCTCCTATACTCCTAAAAATGAAGGTTCTTTATTGGCATTGATGATTCCATGAAGAACCTTTAACATCCATGGAACCTTTCAAATGCACAAAAGGTTGTTTGGGTTTTAAAAACGTTCTTCACTCTAAGAAAAAAAAAGGTACTTTTAAGAACTGTTCACTGAAAGGTTCTTTGAGGAAGCAAAAACGCATTGCATTGCTGCAAAAAACACCAAAGAGAATTATGGCAGAAGCTGATTTATGAAATTCAGTATAACATTTTAGACAAATGATTAATTATTAGGGGTGTAAAAAATACACTCATGATTTGGTTTGACATATACTCTCATGATATTTACAACAAAAACAAAATGGTTAAAATGGTAAAGTTCAAATGTTTTATTACCAGGGTTAACATTTAACTAAGGCTGAAGCTAAAAGTAAAACATGTATTTTCACTGCTTGAATAAAATAAATGTTAAATGAAATAAAATATAAAATAAACTTATTATCCACTATAGCATTATTTTAATATAATTGAGATCCTCTTATAGTTTTTATCAATACTTTGACATAGTTTTTATTTCTATTTAACTATAATAACCCTCATAAGCATATATATATATATATATATATATATATATATATATATAATCACTAAATAGTTTTTTTAATAATAATCTAAATTTTATTCTATTTTCAGTTTTAATTTTAATGAAAGTTTTAGTAATTTTGTTGTGCGTTTTTGTCATGTCTATTACTTGTTTTTTTTTTATTGTACTAGTTCAAATAACCAAAGTTTTCATTGATTTAGTTAACTATAATTAATTAAAAAAACACCAATAATATACTTATATTCAAAACACAATCTATGAGCACAACTCTTAATATTTTACACAGTGTTGCTTCTCAAGTTGCGTTTTGTTTTCATTTATCAAATTTCATCAACCTTTTTTTATTGTGATAAACTGTGACTTAATATATTGCTACACCCATGTTAACGGTCAATGGCTGTTAATTTCAGCAAATGATCCTGTATCCTAGATTAGTTTTCAGACAGGTGTGGTTCCTCGAGCACCCGACTTCACAAAACAAGCGTTCACACCAACCAAACAATCAAACCGCTGACGTCAAAGGAGCAAGAGCTCTGGTGTGAAGCGCCCTGAATCTCTCTGGTCCTCATGGATGCGGTCTAGAGTTCACAGGCATCTATCAGCCACGCACACGCCCAGCACATTAAACCACTCTCAATATATGTCCCTCAGGGGGGACGTAGCTCTCGGGCCATATTGTGCTCCATCGGACTTCATCTGGAAGGAATGGAGGTCTTTGGTTCGCATCCAGGATGAAATACGGTTGCTGGATGAGGACCAAACATCTTCAGTCTCGGGGTCGAGGATGTGCAAGGAGAGAATCACAGAGCATGGCTCAGATCTGTAATCGCTCGCAATGAACAAATCAACAGTAATGAGAGGACGTTTTTTGAAGCTTGATACAAAAGATGCACTTTGCGCATTGTTTAACTGACTATAACTGACACACACACACACACACACACACACACACACACACACAAATAATAAATAAAAGTTTGTTATATATACACACACACACACACACACTCATACATATACATATATATTAATAAAGAATTCGTTCACCTGCAGCGTTTTAAATAATTGTTAATTTTAATGTCTGTTATTTTTCATTTAGAATTTTTTAGGTAGAACTTTAAAGCCAGTGCATCCCTATTGAGAATATGAGTCTGAACCCCAAAGAGCGACAAATCCAAGTTAGAATAAAGTGAGAAGGAACCAAGAGATGAAGACAACAGTCCCTGGTCTGTCGTTTGAGTATGTTGTCTGCAGATGGATGACTGAGAACACACACATTCATCAGTCTGTATGAACTCTCAACCTCTCTTTCTCTCCGCTCCCCCTCCTTTCCCTTTTGTCCTTTTCGTCCTCCCTCTGTGAACTGGCTTGGCCAGGCCTCCGAACAACCTGCAACAATGTGTTCTCAACGCTTTGAACAAACATTGGCAAGACTCGTCCTGAGAGAGACTGCTGGCACGGAGTCTGACTGCAGCGTTCAGGAAAAGATGAAACTCAGGACTGGAGATTGAGCTGACTCACGCTTCACAACCATCAAAGTCCTGCCAAACCAAACCACACGGCACAAATCAACCCGTGATTAGAAATGAAAACACAGAGGTGACCGATAATGTCAGATAATTTCCCACGCATTATCAAATATGTTTACCAGAGTTCAGAGATTAATTCAGTGTCTGATCAAGTTTCTGTTATCAATAATGATGTTCAAACAGCCGGACAAACTTGTTTGTGACTATAACAGCAAGTCTGATCATGATTCTAACAATATGCATTCAGATTATAACACAACACTGTGGAAATCTTGATTCTGATTGGCTGGCAGGCTCTCCAATAATATATTAGTAAAATTAAAATCAATCATTTTAAAAGCTGCATGTGAATGTAGATATTATTTCAATATTTTTTCAATTTTATATATATATATATACACACTGTATATTGTGCATGCACTTCAGTGTTATTTTTAGCATAACAAAAATATTGTTATAGTTTATTATTATTATACTGTAATTTAAAAACATTATTTTAGATTTATATTTATATTTAAATATTTTTTTAATATATTTTGGATATTTGTATTTTTATATATTATTTTTCATTAAAATTTGTAATTATAGTTTAATATTTTGAAAATATTTTTATTTTTTTATTTAAAAAACATTTTTATATTTTTCATTTTAAGTTTAGTTAAAGTGGTTATTAACATGATTTTATTTGATTTTGTTTTTTATTTGTATTAATTCATTTTTAGTTTTAGTACAGTAAGGTAAACTAAATCAAAATGAGAAATGTTGCCTTGGAAACTAGCTAAAATAGTTTAAATGTAATTTTGTTTTTTTTTAGGTACCTTTTTTTTTGGTTGCACAGTTCCACAAGTTTTACATTTAGACACTTAAAGTTCTTTAATTTCTAGAATGCTAACAATACTTCTAACAATACACTTTAAAGCACTTTAAAGTATTCAAAATACAGTCTATTAAAACGAGTCTTAATATCGTATGCAGTGTTGTTTTCAGTTGCTTTTTATTTTCATTTATCAAGCACTTTTTTTCTAGTCTATTAATGCCAGCTTAGACTGCTTTAAAGTACTTCCTTACAATTAAGCATTCATACTTGGGAGACAAAAACCTGAAAAATATCTTTGTTACCACATGCACATGTGTTCATCTTGTGGTATGAAGTGAATAATTGATTCCAGCCTGTTGCATTAGAATAGAAATGCTCATACAAGCGTTTGTTTTGTTTTTGTTTTTTGTATTATATAGCGGCACATGAAGTTGACGTCACAGTCTTATCCGGAGTACTTCACTGTACGATGCATAAGAATGTACCTGCTAAGAATATAAACATAAATACACCCATAAGATGTTTAGCAGAGGAAGACGTTGGAGGATGATGTCATCGCGAGTGTTTCTGCAGCTGCGCTCAGGAAGAGAAAGAGCCATTTATCATCCCGTTTGGCTTTATGTACCAAATAAACTGTGGTTGACGTGAAGGGCATGAGGCCTGTGCCGTATGACACCTCAGCTGGAGACATCTGGACCTCAAGAGTGTGTGTGCGTGTGCTAAACTATTAGCTCCTTCACATGTGCGTCAATAACGTCAACCATCATACTGTATCCGCAGTAACTCATCCTAAGATGTTCAGTCATATTTCTGTTCAAGTTCAGGAGTTCTTACCAAAGAGACTTGCAAGAAGTGCACATATCATGCACGGCACCTCATATTCGTCAAAGCTCACTGAAAACTAAGCTAAAAAGTGAAACAAGAACGTAGCTCTTCTGAAACCTAAATCTAAAATCGACTCTGCGGTCTTATGAAGGTTACGAATGTGAGCAAAGGTCACAAGGCAAAGCGTGTCATTTGGGATTGAGCCATTGTGTTATTGGTCATTTTCAAAGTGAATAAGTAAACTAGTATAAGAAGTATGCTTATCAATATAGTATAAAAGTATACATATCAAATACTACAAAATAAAGACGCTACAAAAATGGTAAACTCCACCGGGGTGATCAATATTCAAAGATCCTAGAACAACAAAATAACACATTTGACCAATGATGTTATTGAAACTAGCTTAGAAAACTTTAAAGGGGTCATATGGTGCGATTTCAAGTTTACCTTTCTCTTTGGGGTGTTGCAAGCTGATTGTGCATAGATGAGATCCCTGAAGTTGCAAAGACTAAAGTCTCAAAACCAAAGAGATATTCTTT
>NW_015505486.1:458293-480297 GCF_001515645.1 Sinocyclocheilus grahami
GAGTTAAAAAATAAATTGCAACCACTGTTTCCTGACATCATCCTCTTTCGGAAGCACAAACAAAGACGTTTGGGCATGGTGGTGAAAAAAAACAGCGTTTCAGGCGGTCGCACACCGGATGAGAAGCGCAGCGTCGCGTCGTGTCACGTCACATCTTTAAAATTCAAATACATTATTTTCTATGAGTGTAGGCACACCGGCGCGCCATTCGGCATCTGTCTGCAGCGCACCAGCTATGTCGTGTTGTGCTTGTAAGAATTGTTCTAGACATGCCGAAAATTTGAAGCTACAGCGCAGCAGCTCTTCTTGGTTTTCTCTGATGCACTAACTCTGCAGCAGCACTTCTTCGTCGTCGTCTCGTCTGATGCACTCACTCAACCAAGCGTTCTAACCACCAGCTCGCCCCTCCCCACCCCCCAACCATTCGAATTTCTGTAGGCAGGAATTATTTGTAATGATATTCTTATGAGCCGCTTTGTGATATCACAAAGCCCGGAAAACAAACACTGTAGTCCAAACGAGCCGTTCGTTGTAGTTCTTGAAAAGGGATTTTTTTAAACGAAATATCTCCCTTTGGAGTGGACTTTGAGATTTGTACATTTCTAGATCTTTTTTTACATACACACTACACACTGACTAAAATTAAAAAAAAGTGAAAAAGCATAATAGGACCCCTTTAAAAGGTTCTTCACAGCGATGCCATAGAACCATTTTCGGTTCCACAAAGAACCATTAAGTCAAAGCTTCTTAAAGAACCATCTCTTAAGTTCTCTTAAGGTTCTTTATGGAACCATTTAGACTAAAGGGTTCTTCTATGGCATCGTGAAGCACCTTTATTTTTAAGAGTGTTTGATCAGAGGAATAAATTACATTTTAATATATATTCAAATAGAAAACAATTATTTTTAATTGTAATAATATTTCACAATATTACTGTTTTTTTTACTGTATTTTTGATCAAATAAAGACAGCCTTGGTGAGACCATTTTTAAAAACAAACAACTTAATTACAACATTTTTACTGGAGATGTACATGCAAGTGGGGTGTGCGATATTGACAAAAAAAATTATATCTTGATTTTTTTTGTTGTTTTTTATTTATTTATTTTATTTATTATTCTTCTGAGTGTATTTTTGTGCTGTCATGAGAAAATAAATGACACTAAACCTGCCAGTAGGTGGCAGTAAGTCCCTGTCTTAATGAGTGATTTATTGAATCGTTCATTCAAACAAACAATTCAAAACGGCCGATTCATTTAGAAACAATTAATTGAATCATTGATCAAAAAGAGATTCATTTGGGAACGAAACACCGCAGTGTTGCTCTGAGAGCTTCGTTTAGAACTATTTTCATTGGTGAAAAAAAAAAATCTAATATGAACTTCTTGTTTGTTGTACAGTTGCATAAAATAATCACATATGCGATCACGCTCACGTATGTGCACCTATTTGAGAAAACGACACACTTGCTTGTGTGATACTATATCTTATAAATAAATAAAAAATACTTTTTTGCTTTCATAACTTGAATTATAGGTGCATTTGAACTGCATTCTAATAGGTTTCATCACACGGTGAATGCTTTTGGACTTGATATACTCGATAATATCAGCTTGCACATCGTTAAAACAACAATTACAATATCATCGTAGACAACAGCCTAAATATCGCACATCCCATCGCAAGACTAGAAAACAGCTGACCGAGGTGTTGCCAAGATGCCCTGATGTGTTTTGGGTCAAAGTCTTCAACTCACTACTCATTTGTGACCCTGGAGCACAAAAGCAGTCGTTAGTCGCTGGGGTATATCTGTAGCAATAGCCAACAATACATTGTATGGGTCAAAATTATCGATTTTTCTTTTATGCCAAAAATCATTAGGATATTAAATAAAGATCATGTTCCATGAAGATATTTTGTAAATTTCCTACCGTAAATATATCAAAACTTAATTTTTGATTAGTAATATGCATTGCTAAGAACTTAATTTGGACAACTTTAAAGGCGATTTTCTCAATATTTAGATGTTTTTGCACCCTTAGATTCTAGATTTTCAATTAGTTGTATGTCAGTCAAATATTGTTCTATTCCTAACAAACCATACATCAATGGAAAGCTTATTTATTCAACTTTCAGATGATGTATTAATCTCAATTTTTTTTAAATGGACCCTTATGACTGGTTTTGTGGTTCAGGGTCACAATTACAAACAAGTCCAATAAGTTCCTGAGATTCATCCTCAATAACGTGTCCCTTCAGAAACACAGACACGTGAGCGAAACGGCCTGAGAGCGCCGTGTTTTCTTTAGCTGAGGAACAAAGCGCAGCATCCAGAATTCAGCTCACGCTAAACGAGCCGAGATCAAATAAAATCCACGCCGTCGCGCGGCAAACAGAAACCCTTCAGAGAGCGTTTGAGAAAACACACAGGAGAACCCGAGATGATAAAAATAACAGCGAAAAACACCTGAACACCGGGAGAAAGCCAAAGCTCAAAGTCAGCTCCTGGCCGAGCGGGGATTTATGTAGAGCTGCGCTCTCAACCAAAACAACCTGAAGGCCCGCAGAAGGGCTTTTTTTGTGCGGCGAGGTTAAACAGACAGAGAACGCAGCTGTGTCACTGACAGAGAATGTCGATCCACCCAGTGAGAGGACTATCAGGTGTCCATCAGCACATGTGGGAGCAATTTCTTCTTCTCCCGCAATTCATAAGCTTGTGGCAGAGTGATCAGTGAGCAGCAGGCCTCAGAAATTTAGTGCGACTTCATATTTTCCCCTCTGTGCAACCATCTCGCTCCTTTCATTGCTTTTCCAGTCGTGTATCGCATCTGTCACTGATGCTGCTTCTGCTAACCTCCGTCAAAGTGATTCAGCATGAGGTTTCCAAACAACTCCTTTCTGCTGGTCTGCTTTTGAAAAATGCTGCTTGGTTGTCTGACATGAAACCGTAGTACAGCTATTTCTGTTGCTAAATAGCCCCGTGTTTTTGAACCCTGAAGTCAAGATGAAAACACCTATTAACTGTCTTTATACACGTTTCTGGTCCTATTGCGATTTCTCAGTGCATGTTATTGAAAAGAAAATACTTTTTTATTAATCCCTCACTGAAATATAATGCCTTACTGATCACATCCCAGTTTATACATTTCTGATGTGACAAAGCAGAATATCGACTGCTCTGTTCTTCACATACAGCATAAAAAAATAAATAATAAAAAAAGTATTAAAAATGACTAAATATTTTATATTGAAATATGGGGTCTGTAAGATATTTTATTTAAAAAATGTTTTTGGTCAGCAAGGATGAATTGGTCAGAAGTTATAAAAACAATGTTGCAAAAGATTTCTATTTACTATAAATGCTGTTCTTTAGAACTGTTCATTCCTGAAAAAAAAATTATAATAATTCCAGTGATGAGGCTTAAATTATTTTTGTATCACAGGAATAAATTACATCTTAAAATATATTAAAATAGAACACAGTTCTTTTCAATTCTAATAATATGTGACAATATATATATATATATTTTTTGCTTTGGTGAGCAAAAGTAGAACTGTTCATTCCTGAAAAAAAAATTATAATAATTCCAGTGATGAGGCTTAAATTATTTTTGTATCACAGGAATAAATTACATCTTAAAATATATTAAAATAGAACACAGTTCTTTTCAATTCTAATAATGTGACAATATATATATATATATATTTATTAAATAAATGCAGCTTTGGTGAGCAAAAGAAGACTTCTTTCAGAAACATAAAAAACTATTTTTTTTTTTTTTTTTAAATCTTGCCAACCCCAAACTTTGGAAAAATTTGTTTTCAGAGGTTGTATATCTATCAAAATAAATGAGTTTGAGATTTTTTTTACTCGTTTTAAGTATAAACAATTGAAAAAAAAACAATCACGGCAGTAAGACAAATATCTATCTTGTTTTATGGATCTGTAGATATTTTTACAGGTAAATGACAAAAACATGAATTAATAGCTCATTAAAAAGCCATGTTTTGCAGTACATTGCTTTATAAGACTTGCAAAACAGCAGACAAGTGTTGTTTTTGTATGTTTTGGAGCTTAATGGCATCCATCCTCATTCACTTTTATTGTATGGACATATTTTGCCTAATGTCTCCTCTTGCGTACCCCAGAAAATGTGATTATTGTTGGGACTGTAACATGAGCGTGTGCTTTGACAGGGTTAATGAGCAGAGCGGGATTTATTCACCTGATCCACGTCCTGATTAAAGAGACTTGGTTTCCTGTCCCGGAGTGATTTGGATGGCGTGTCTGGTGTACGTCACTCGCGCCGCATCTGGGATTGTCCTTCCCTTTCAACCTTTGCTTTATTTCGCTGTAACCATCGGCCACTCTTTCGTTCTTCTAATCAGACGTCCTTGATGTTTTCTTCAGCGTTTGTTGTTTAATTAGGATAAAGCTGCTCTCAAGCTCTGTTTGCAGTAATGGCGACCCCTTCCCTCTGTAAATGTTCAGTTGGCGTAACACGGACGGAATGAAGAAAACTGAATTTGAGGAGAACGGACAAAATGCAAACCATCCATTTAATTCCTCCATTTCCTGTACAGTCTACTGCTACTTTGCCTGATGATTAAAACCATCTTCCTGCTGTCCGCTGCTATTTTTCCTGAACCAAAACTACATAGTCAAGAAAGATGGCACAGATGGAAAATTCAGAAAGCGTAACGGACTGCAAGTCTTTCCAGGAGCATCAGAAACTACGGCAAACAGCTGTGAAAGCATCTACTTGCTGTAGGCCTCTATACAGTATATGGTGGGTCGTGCCAATGCGTGATTTTGGCTCAAGGCGTGCGTTTGTGTGCTTGGGACACATATATACACTCACGCAAACACAGCAGGGTCAGGATCTCAGCTGATCATGCTTTGTACAGTAACAGAGACGGCTTTCTCTGAGCTCGAGTGCCTGTGGCAGAAACTCTTGACCTTTTCGTTTAGTAAGCACGCGAAACACACGCTCCCTTCTGAATACAGAGAATACAAATAATAAATAAATATTAATATAACAAATAATTACATTATTTAGTTATTTGTTTATTTTAAAATATATTATATTAAATAAATATGTATTTATATTTTATTTAGAATACAAGGACTGAATAGAACATGCTCACCCTCCTGAATACAGACAAAAATAATAATTCATTCATAAATAAGATATTTATTGATTTATTCATAAATAAATAACTAAATAATTTAACAGCATGTAATATTATATTATAACGAGTAAATATATATTTGGTTATTTTTTTATATTTCATTACAACACAATAACTGCTCTTCCTTCTGAAAATAGCAAAAAATAAATACATAAAACAAAAAAGTAAATAAATAAATAAAAACACTGATTTATTCTAAACAAATATGAAATAATTAAATGGTATTTAATATTCAAATAAATAAATATTAATTTATATTCAATTTAGAACAAGAACTGAAAGAAAAACTTCTGAATACAGACAAAAAATAAATATAGCATAAATATTAAAGAGATCGTTCACCCAAAAATGAAAATTAGCCCATTATTTACTCACCCTCAAGCCATCCTAGTCCAGTTGGAGTTATATTAAAAATTGTCTTTGAACTTCCAATCTGTTTAATGGCAATCAGCGGGTGTTGCAGTGCATCAGTCCAAAAGAAGTGAAATAAAGCGCATCCATCCATAATAAAAAGTGCCTCACATGGCTCCGGGGGGTGAACAAAGTCCTCCTGTAGCGAATCCATGCATTTTTGTAAGAAAAATAACCATATTCAAAATTTTATAATCACTTTAATGTAGCTTGCGCCAACAGTTGTACACAGAAGCAGCTCCGGGAGGATGACGTAAGATGTCGGCGTTGCGCATGCGCCGGTGAGTCTCGTGAAAACCAACGTTTGTTTACAGGATCAAAGGAAGCAAAGTTTCCTTACTTTAGCAAAGGAAAACCAGTCTCCTCTTGGCTTATATCGAAATCCTCCGACATTCTTCTTTACAAATCCTCGTTTTGTACTTCTAATTAGTGACTGTTGTTTTGTTTTGATCTCTCCGCTGCGCTTCCGTGTTCGTCACTTCTGAGCGGCGCATGCGCAAAGCCGACGTCTTACGTCATCCACCCGGAGCTGCTTCTGTGTACAACTGTTGGCACAAGCTACATTAAAGTGATTATTACGTTTTAAATGTGGTTATTTATCTTACAATGACGCATGGATTCGCTACAGGACGACTTTGTTCACCCCCCGGAGCCGTGTGAGACACTTTTTATTATGGATGGATGCGCTTTATTTCACTTCTTTTGGACTGATGCATTGCAACACCCGCTGACTGCAATTAAACAGCGTGAAAGTTCAAAGACAATTTTTTATATAACTCCAACTGGATTCGTCTGAAAAAAGAAAGTCATATACACCTAGGATGGCTTGAGGGTGAGTAATTCATTTTCTCTTTGGGTGAACTAACCCTTTAAATCATTTAATAGCACTAAATAAATAAATAAACATTTATTTGTTTATATTTCATTTAAATACAATTACTGAATGACATTTAATGTCTTAAAACAGTTTTTGAAGGTCTCTCATGGCATTTAACTAAAAGTAAAATGCATGACAGTAGCTCAACTAATTTTTATACAATGTATTTTTCGAGAACAAGCATGATAAACGCACTTTGTTTCAGTCATACAGTATTTTGCACACAGCTTTACAGCCAAGTGAGTTGAGAAAACAAATAAAATAAAATCAAACATGCTCTAGAACAGGGATACTCAAATCTGGCCCACAAGATCCACTTTCCTTCAGAGTTTAGCTCTAACCCTAATCAAACACACCTGAGCATGCTAATCAATGTCTTCAGGATCATTAGAAAATCGCAGGTAAGTAAGTTTAATCAGGGTTGGAGCTAAACTCTTGGCCCTCCAGGGCAAGATTTGAGGAACCCTGCTCTAGAATGTCCCCTGAGCTGGTGAATAATTTTCAGTCCAAGTGAATCAACTCACTGAGTCACAGTTCCCAACACTATATGTTCATCTGATTTCAATTTAGAAAATGATTCACCAACTCTGCAAAGATGCTTTTGAGAATAAATAGACAACATGCCTTTCAAGTGCAATGTCCTCACTGGTGTGCAACAAACAAACAAACAAACAGTAGAGCAAGACTAAAACAACTCATGATCAAATGACTCTTATTAGCTGGGTCATTGAATGAATCGGTCAAAAAGATTCATTAAAGAGTTATCCGTGTGAATCAGACTGACTTACTTTATGAACATGAAGCAATTAATGTCTTCATATGAAATTCAAAACCAGCAAGCGTTGAATTTGAACTGTATTATGTGCACTTAAATCAGTAAAATTACTGACTGGTCGTTCATGTGGCAAAAAAAAGCACATTGAAATGTTACCAGAAGCTATATTTATCTTTTACTTATAGCAGTATATAGTGCTGATACCTTCTCCATAGTAGTTAAGGAATATAACATGATTCCATTTAATGATTCTTTATGATTCTCATCAGGAAAGAAGGACAGACACTGATTATAAGATGAATAAACCTAGAATTAGGGCCGAAAGAATAAACGTACAGTACGAGAGACGGAAAATAAAGGTCTTCATATGAAATTCAAAACCAGCAAGCGTTGAATTTGAACTGTATTATGTGCACTTAAATCAGTAAAATTACTGACTGGTCGTTCATGTGGCAAAAAAAAGCACATTGAAATGTTACCAGAAGCTATTTTTATCTTTTACTTATAGCAGTATATAGCGCTGATACCTTCTCCATAGTAGTTAAGGAATATAACATGATTCCATTTAATGATTCTTTATGATTCTCATCAGGAAAGAAGGACAGACACTGATTATAAGATGAATAAACCTAGAATTAGGGCCGAAAGAATAAACGTACAGTACGAGAGACGGAAAAAAATGGGACAGCGGAAAAGAGAAACCCAAAAGGAAAGACTTTGGGATAACCATCATCCCAGAGAGATCAACGGAGAGTCCCAGGACGCCAAACCCACTAGACAACTAGACAGATGGAGCAGCCAAACGAGTCCATTTAAACACTAAATTGGATCTCCTGGAGATGAAGAAGCACATTATGAAAATACATTATTTTGTTGATTTATGTCGGCTAGGAAAATGAATACTGCAGAAATCAGAAACTCATATTTTCATACACACTTAGTGTGCGCAATAGTGCAGATGTGCATGTATCACTAGCATATATTTTCATAAACCGCACCAGCCAGGAATATTTCAGTGGAGTAACAAATGCGATGGAGAAATGCACTTGCCATCAACTTAACTGTCACGAAAGCTCATTTAAGATGTGCTTCAACAGTTTGTGAAATGAACATCAGCGCATTTGTTCACATTCATATAAGTGGAGAGCTGTTTTATATATTCAAATTATTAGGGAAGAAAAGTCTAGTAAAAACAGTCACTGATAAAATTGACCAAGTAAAATAAATAAATAAAGTTTCCCACCCTGCTGCTCTTGGATGACTGAATTTCCCACGAGTTTGCATTGTGATTATTGGTGTTTTTCTTTAACTACAGGCACTTTTATGATGTTTATTATAAACAACAGATTGTTTAATAAAGGTCATATTAAAACGGTTTTGGAAGCTTTCAACCATGCCTTCATCATTATGTTTAGGTTTTATTTATCCACGTTCCAGACCCAAGACTTCAATGTTAAAATATTAAAATCATAAAAAATAATGGCATTTTCAAAACCATGACCTAAACTAAGAGGGAAAACAAACAAGCAGCTATTCAAAATGATTTGTATGAATCATTTTGCTCAAAATAAAGATTTTCTGCACATTTATCGAGGGGACAACACAGTAGAGAACTTGAGATGAAATGTGAATGTGAAGAAATACATAGATTACTAACTATGAAATTAGCCTTAGCAAGACAAATAAGCTGATAATTTTATTTTAAAATAAAAATACAATTTCATTCATCATCATGTGAGAGAAATTGTGTGTGTGTGTGTGTGTGTGTGTGTGTGGTGGTGGGGGGGTTAATGGATAAAACACGGTAAAATTAAAAATTACTAAAAAAATACTAAAAAAACCTGGTGCAAAACAGTTTGACTCAGAAATTGCTAGCAAATTTTACAATTACAAACAAATGACAACTATGGAAGCCTGTTTCCACTACATTATTGAATTTTAAAAAAAGGTAATTGCGACTTTTTATCTCGCAATTCTGACTTTTTTCTCAAAACTGTGTGACAAACTCGCAATAGCGAGTTATAAAGTCAGAAATGCAAGAAACTTGCTATTGCAAAAAAAACGCAGAATTGTAAGAAAAAAACGTCTCGCAATTTTCGCAATGTTTGTATATTGCAATTTTGACTTTCTTGCAATTGCGAGTTTATATCCCACAATTCTGACTTAACTCGCAAATGCACGATTATAACACGCAATTTTTTAATTGCGAGAAAAACGTCAGAGTTGTGAGATAAAAAGTCACAATTACCTTTTATTTTTTTAGTTGAACACATTGAATTAAACATTACATTTGTAAGTAGAAATAGTAAAAATAGTATTTTTCTGTAAATGTACTCCAATCATCTTACAACTTTTATAGCACAATAAGCGTTTAATCTCTGAACGTCCACATGATCAAAACAGTCCACAGCTGAAGAAACAGTCCATAAATAAATACCAGCCACCTCTACAACATTGCTGATCTTAGTTGGAAACGACTAATAACTGTTGAGATGTAATGGCTGTGTTGATGCAGACGCACAGACACACCTACAGCAGGAGCCGCTTGAGGACTATTTTGAAAAGGCATCTTGAGTGGATTAAAGGTCTGCGCTTTTTGACTGACACAGGGCTCAATTTCTAAACTCTGCTCTTCCTTCGAGACTGATCGGCATATAACCGCTCACCACACAGACGTCACTGCCTGCCGTCGGAAAGAAAGACAAATATTGGCATCAGGCTCAAAACTGCCAGATGGAAAAATCAAAAAGAGGGGGAAAACCGATCAAATGAGCGCTTTAGAAAAGACAGAAAAGGAAGACTATAAGGAAACAGAAAAAGTTTGACTATGAGGTGTAGACAGAGTGTGACGGGAATCAAATCAGTAACAGAACCAGAAAGAGGCCTAACCAGAGCTATGAATTTACACATTTATTTTCCAGAACTACTGATCTACCTACTCAACTATCTACCTACCCACTGTACCTTCTTATCTATCTTCTGTCAATCTGTCTACCCATCTACCTATCTATCCATTTCTATATCTCCCAACTTATCCCTCCATCCATCAAACTATTGACATACATACCAAACTACAAATCTACCCATCAATGTACATATTAGGGGTTACACAGACTAATCGACTAGTCGACTTTAATGCTCTGCCATGACTCTTTTAGCTTGACATCGACTAGTCGCTGGTCCTATAGAGGGCGCAACAGGATAAGAAATCTTTGAAGGACTTCAAAAACTGCAAAAACTTGCAAAACAAAAATTAAGTACATTTTACTTATTGTTTTTTTTCAGTGTACAAATCTATCAACCCATATCTATCTATCTACCCATCTACCTACCTATCAACCCATCCATCGATCTTTCTACCCATCTATCTACCCACTAGAGCTGCACGATAAATCGAAATGGTATTGAGATCGCGATTCGACAGAAGCTGCGATTGGCATGCGTATCTTTCAGTGAAGCACGGTTCTGTGATCAGCAGTAAATCTCCATCCAAAGAGCAGAGGGCGCTCTCGCGCTGAAACTCCAAATACGCCTCGCAGAAGAAACCCAGAAAATGCCTATCGCTGCAGCTGAATAAACAGAAGATTCAACTGCTTTCATTGAATCAACGTGACTAATAAACACACAACTATGGCAATATACGGTTTATCTGAGTTCTTATTATTATAATTTTAATTAAAATAAAGTATATTTATAATGCAATGCCTTTATCACTGCTTAAATACTATGAAATATGTTGCGTGCCTTATTCTATGTAAGAAGCCACAAAATCTCACAGAGGGATTTATTTCAAACACTCGACTGACGTTATGAAGTGAGTTTGGAGTAAAAATATGTTATTAAATGTGGTATTTTCACATGCTTTCAGATGGAGCAGCATTTACTTCACAGAGCCATAGTTCACTGAGCAGAATAAAAAAAAGTTTTTTTGCGTAACTTGTCAGTGAACTACGGCTATGTGTAGTAAATTCTGCTCCATCTGAAAGCACGTGATGATGATTTCCTGCTAATTACAGAACCGGCATTACTATCAAAATGCGCATGACTATCGCATTCGATTAATCGTGCAGCCCTACTACCCACCC
Source organism: Sinocyclocheilus grahami (assembly GCF_001515645.1). Lineage (NCBI taxonomy): Eukaryota > Metazoa > Chordata > Actinopteri > Cypriniformes > Cyprinidae > Sinocyclocheilus > Sinocyclocheilus grahami. Next base: position 469,635 of record NW_015505486.1, read on the forward strand.
ATCAACCCATCTATCTAGCTACCCATCAACCCATTCATCTACCCATCAACCCACCTATCTACCCATTAACCCATCACCCCATCCATCCATCTATTTATCTATCTATCTACCCACCTATCTACCCATTAACCCATCACCCCATCCATCCATCTATTGACTTAACCCATATATCTACTGTATCTACCTACATATCTACTTATTCATCTATTACTAATCAACCCATATACCTACCCATTTATCTACCTACCCATAAACCCATTTATATACCTAGCAGCCTCTCTATTTATCCATCTATCTTCCTACCTACCCCATCTATTGGTCATGGGGTCAGACGTGAGATCAGCAGGCAGAAGGTTTGCCGTTTAACTAGCTCCATGTCTCCTGCGAGGGAGGCTAAAAATACAGAGAGAAAGGAGGTGGTTGAACAGACGTTCACTCTCTGAGATGCTTTCTCACCGGTGTTGACTTACAGCGCCTGGCACTCGAAGTCCAAACAACTCCTGCGGCCTCGCTCACTTCCTGAAGATCTCTATACCTCATCATCCAGCAGCACAGCCCACAACCAATACAGTTACATATAATGTAAACACATGTCCGGTGAATATAATCACAGAACATATACTGTAAGCTTCTTTTAAATCACCAATAAAGTGGAAGATACAGATTAGCATTCGTAAAACTTCTCTGATAACCAACACCGGTGGGAAAGTCGTACTCCGTTAGCACAGACGTGTGCCATTCGCTCGTAGGCTGACGCAGCATTTTCAGAAATAGTCCATCACAGGTTGTGTGCTAAGATAACACACAAACACACACACCCACACCCACCCACACACACACACACACAGCTAACACGTCACAAGTGCTACCCTTAAGCAGAAAAGGTAACCTGAGGATTTCAGCGTCAACCTTTTAAAGGTAGTCCTGGTTTTATTTAAAAGCCGTGTTTCCGGAACAAGCATCGAATCACGATGGACGGACGAGCACTTTGCCAAGAGGAGGTCAGGGTGTCCGGGGCAGCGGGGCCTGATGCAAACGGAGGGGGAAAGTAACTCAATCCAGGTCCTGTGATTGCTGGGAAAAACGTCATGGTGCAAAAAGCATTAGCGATCGTGAACGCCAAGTCGTTGAAAGTCATATCGAGTCATGAAAAACCACCGGCAGCCACAGCATTCATTTTCATTGAGGCCACATTGCTCAACGGCATCTGTTAAGGCGATATAAAAGGCTAAAACAGCTTTAAAAAATGGAAAATAAAAACACAATTTTCTCATATAACTCTCAAGCAGCCGCTTGGGGGGGGATGAAAACGGTAAAACTGACAAAACAAACTGATAAGTAGTCTGGATTTAAACAACACATCGCATACCGATGATCATGAAGAGCCAAGAGCAGTTTTCCCAAATCAGGACAGGTTGCAGAAACAGCAGATCACAACACAGAAGATTTGGGGAATTCCTCATTTAAACTAATTCACACAAGAGACTGACTGTCAACTTCTAAGTATATACAAGTTGTTTATCATTTGTAAAAACTATCAAATCAAATCTCAAATAAATGTATTAGATCTGTAATCTGGCAGACAAATAAAATAAATTATTATTAATAATAATAATAATAATAGAAATTGAAAGGAAAAACAATTAATAACAGGAAATTTCTATAATTATTTAACATACAAACAAATTTAATGCAAAAAAACCCTGATTTAGATAAATACAATTTAATATAATATATAATAATAAAAATAATAAAATTATATAAAAGTACAATACAAATATTACAAATATCTACTGTTAATTATTAAATATAAAAGTATAAAACATATAAAGAAAAGAACCCTGTAATACCATGTTTGATATCAGACTGAAATTGAACAATTCTGACAAATCTTACTTTTTAAAACTTTAATTAGAACAATCAAATTAAAAATAGGAAGAAAAATGCTTTTTTTACAGACAAAATTATAATCTATCCTTCAAAACAAACACATAAACAAAAAGCCTAGCTGACAGGAAAGCTTCTTTAACTGAAGAATCATCCATTAGTTATCTTTGTCCTGAGCTGTTCAATTGAAGGCTTTAACTGTGTGAAACCGAATGGATCGGTGTAAAATAAAACAGCACAGAAGTGGAAGAAAAGCCTCTCATTATTTTGCCACGACACTAATTGTCCTGAATCGCTCTGAGGAAGTGTTTGCCAGAATGCGGTCGACCTCAGGACGGAGCACATGTGGAGAGAGAACCTGGCACTACCAGCCGTCTCAGACGGGACGCAGGGGCCCAGAGGGAACAGGCAGGGTCACTTCAGATGACAAACCTCATCCACATAACAACATAATAACAGTGTAGCACTTATGTAGTGATGAAGATAGAATTTATCAAAATTTTATGAGGTTTTTAGTCTTAAGTGCTCTTTTAAAAAACATATTCTGACTCCTTTAAGTGGATCAAAAAAAACAGTAACAAATCTCCCTTTTGGAAAATGGACAACTAGAATATTAAACCTTCGGGAAAAAGAAAAGTTTTATATTTTGTATCATCAACTTTTATACATTACATATGGTAAATGTATATATTGTGTATATATAAATAAATATTATTTAACAATAATAAGTTAAATATAAAGTTAATCATAAAATGAATATTCAATTAATGTCCTAAAATCCAAACACTATCTACTAATTTAATATGAATAATTATGTTAGTATTATTATCAATATCAACACCAACATCAATTACATTAAATAGAAATATCAACAAACAATTATAAATATGAATTATTCAATGAATATAAATTCATATTAAATTCATATTCTAAAACCAAAACACTACATACTATTATTTTAATATAAAAAATTATGTTAGCATTAATATCAATACCAACACCAATATCAATAACAATAATTATCTATAAATGAATATCAATTAATAAATTAATATAAATAATAAATTAAACATAAAAGAATCTAAATATACATCAATTAAATAAAAATAAATGATCACATTAATATTTTGAAATCAATTTTAATATTTGTACTGTAGAATTCTAATTTAAGATTAATACTGGTGCTGACATAAATATTAATAGTAATATTATTCTTACTAATAAACCTTTAATATTTGAACAGTTACATTTAAATTATAAGTCAACATTAAACTGTAATTAAATACATGAAATATGAAAAATTACATACAATTATTTATTAATATTTAATATTAAAGGTTATTAATACAAGTTTCATATTAAAAAATATATATACAGTATATATATATATTTTTTTATTATTATTATTTTTTTTTTTATTGTGCACAATAACACCAAAACTGTTTTGAACAAGGTCATAATTTCATGTTAACTCTAACGACTACAACACATGATCCAAACTGTGAAACGCGAAGAGAAAAACACGCTCATCTGTTAATCTTTGTAAATGAAGTGGCTGGACAGCAGAAATCTGGAGATGTAATCAGAGGGAATCCGGCCTGGGCAGCGTTTACAGATCGCTTTGCTGGCTTTCATTTCCTCACAGCCACATTAAAAGTGCTCAGTCTTCAAAGCACAACGTGCAGCCTCAGAGCTTCACACATGTGCAAGACCTGCAGAAATCACCAGACAAATCACAGACAGACAGACAGACAGACAGACTCAGCAGGACATTGTGTCTTTGTCACAGTGCTCGACTTGAACTTCCTGAAGAAGTGAGACTGAATCTGAATCACTGCGCTGTCTCACCACAAACGCTTAGAGATGCTGGAGGTGAAGCTCTTCATGCTTCAGATATATAATCATGCCATTCAATCCCTGCACTTCACTTTTTACTCTTTCTTTAAACATACAAACAAACCATTAAACCACAGGTGCTCAGTCAGCTTTACATGGATCACTAGATGTACTAAAAGACCAAAAAGAATTAAATGTCACTACATATATATTTTTGTGTCGGTTTATTTCATTTATTTTATTTCACAAAAGAATGAATGAATGAATTGTATTGTGCATTTACCGGTTTAAAATATGTAAATATGTGCATATTAAATGTCACTAAATATGTTTTTGTGTCATTTTATTTCCTTATTTTATTTTACGAATGAATGAATGAATGGATGAATGAATTAACTGTATTGTATTGTGCATTTACCGGTTTAAAATATGTAAATATGTGCATATTAAATGTCACTAAATATATGTTTTCGTGTCATTTTATTTCCTTATTTTATTTTACGAATGAATGAATGAATTGTATTGTATTGTGGATTTACCGGTTTAAAATATGTAAATATGTGCATATTAAATGTCACTAAATATATGTTTTCGTGTCATTTTATTTCCTTATTTTATTTTACGAATGAATGAATGAATTGTATTGTATTGTGGATTTACCGGTTTAAAATATGTAAATATGTGCATATTAAATGTCACTAAATATATGTTTTGTGTCATTTTATTTCCTTATTTTATTTTACGAATGAATGAATGGATGAATGAATTAACTGTATTGTATTGCGCATTTACCGGTTTAAAATATGTAAATATGTGCATATTAAATGTCACTAAATATATGTTTTGTGTCATTTTATTTCCTTATTTTATTTTACGAATGAATGAATGAATGAATGAACTGTATTGTATTGTGCATTTACCGGTTTAAAATGTTAATATGTGCATATTAAATGTCACTAAATATATGTTTTGTGTCATTTTATTTCCTTATTTTATTTTACGAATGAATGAATGAATGAATGAACTGTATTGTATTGTGCATTTACCGGTTTAAAATGTTAATATGTGCATATTAAATGTCACTAAATATATGTTTTGTGTCATTTTATTTCCTTATTTTATTTTACGAATGAATGAATGAATGAATGAACTGTATTGTATTGTGCATTTACCGGTTTAAAATGTTAATATGTGCATATTAAATGTCACTAAATATATGTTTTGTGTCATTTTATTTCCTTATTTTATTTTACGAATGAATGAATGAATGAATGAACTGTATTGTATTGTGCATTTACCGGTTTAAAATGTTAATATGTGCATATTAAATGTCACTAAATATATGTTTTGTGTCATTTTATTTCCTTATTTTATTTTACGAATGAATGAATGAATGAATGAACTGTATTGTATTGTGCATTTACCGGTTTAAAATGTTAATATGTGCATATTAAATGTCACTAAATATATGTTTTGTGTCATTTTATTTCCTTATTTTATTTTACGAATGAATGAATGGATGAATGAATTAACTGTATTGTATTGCGCATTTACCGGTTTAAAATATGTAAATATGTGCATATTAAATGTCACTAAACATATGTTTTTGTGTCATTCTATTTCCTTATTTTGTATTGCGCATTTATGAATGAATGAATGAATGAATGGATGAATGAATGAACTGTATTGTATTGTGCATTTACCGGTTTAAAATGTTAATATGTGCATATTAAATGTCACTAAATATATGTTTTTGTGTCATTTTATTTCCTTATTTTATTTTACGAATGAATGAATGAATGAATTGTATTGTATTGTGCATTTACCGGTTTAAAATATGTTAATATGTGCATATTAAAAGTCACAAAATATATGTTTTTGTGTCATTTTATTTCATTATTTACTTTATTTCACTTCATTTTGAATGAATGAATGAATTGTATTGTGCATTTACCGGTTTAAATTAAGTAAATATGTGCATTAGTTTTAATTTGGTGACTAAAAATAATATAGATTTAAAATTGTATTGTTTAAATGTGATCAACACAAAACCTGACCAAATAATTAATAAAACACCATGTGTATAGAGCCGTAGTGTTTTTATGATCTATAAATATAAAAAAATGTAGCTAAAATGAACTGACAATTAAATTAATTCAATATATTATTCATGTATTTCTTAATTTAATCAAAACTATTCATTTTCTATACAATATATACAATTATACAGTTATGTGTGTATATATATATATATATACATATATATACATGTATATATATACACACACACAAACAAAGTGTATATATATATATATATATATATATATTACCGTAAGAAAAAATATCCTTTTGAGATCAAGATTAAAATAAAATGCATAAAATATTTTAAAAAATTAAAATGCATTAAATTATTGTTGTTTTAATTAATTTAGTGATTTATTTAAAACTGATTGATTTAAGTAAAACATTTAAAATATACAAAAATAATGCAAAATATTAAAACGAATATATATACTGTATATATTGTTTTATATAGATATGCAAACGAGCAAAGTCAGCAACAGAACTTAATGGACATTTAAATAAGCTCACTCCACAGTAGGTGACGCTAACCTGCTAATTCTAGCTGAACATTATCTTCATCACTGTATCTGGTCTGAGCGCATTTAAGTAATTTAAAAGTCACTTTTAAAAGTCATGCATTACAGTATTGTGCTACTCCATGAAAAATAACTAATCGTGTAGTAATGTATTACGTTACTTTTGCGTTACTTTTTGTCACCTGGGCTGGGCTTGTTTATTTGTTTTTAATAACAAAAAACACAAAAGTGTGGCAACTATAATGTGCCTTTTAATTAAACGTGAACTGAATAGGCCTCCGGCTGAAGAAAGTGCCTCTGCAGGACAGCTGTCAGTCAATAAATGGGAAAAAAGCAACTCAGATATTTCATTGTCAATGTAAAAGCAATCGGTTACTTTACTAGTTACTTGAAAAAAAAAGTAATCCGATTACATAACTTGCGTTACTTGTAATGCGTTACCTCCAAAACTGCCCACTACTTAGGGGACCATTGAATCTTATTAGAAAATGTATATAAGTGTATTTTGATAAAAAAAACAAAAAAACATTTAAAGCCTTTAAAATGTCATTTTTGCAGTGACTACTGAAGAAACTTATTATGATACATCTGATCTTGACAACACCGTGTAAAAGGATCAGATTTCATCTGCAAAATGAAAAGCCAATCCTGAAAATTGGATTTGAAAAGCAAATCAGATTTGTCTCAAGACTTCATCACTCTAGATGAAAGCGTAACACATTTCTTGAGATTTCACAAGACGTCTGAGACACAAAGTCCTGCTGAAACCACAGCATCAGCTGTAATCGGTGTGAGCAGCCTGTGAAAACACGTCACACAAATAAACCGCTGAGGAAAAGACACGAGGCTTCGGAGATCAAGCGCTCCCTCTTCATGATGGAGACAGCCGTCAACGGCTTTCCCACTCGCTGCTAATGAGTCACAGAAGAGGGGCGTACGCCGAGGACAGACTGAAAACAGCGTCCCAATCATTCAGGTCATCGGTGCTAATCATGAGCTCTGCATCCCAACCTAGACAGCAGACTCACTGTTATATTACTTAACACCGTGATAACGGCCATATGATCTCACTAAACATACATATACACAACACTACAGAGATACAAAAAAAACGGAAAGATAAACAGTCAATAAAAAATAATAATAATTAAATATTTAATAAATAAATAAAGTAGATAAAAATAAATACATGCGTATAAAAAAAATTCATAAATATAAATATTTTTGTATGTATTAATTCATTTATTTATATTTACTTTATAATTTAGATTTAAATTGATAATTTATTTATACATTCAGTTATATTTATGTACGTAGAAATTAATAAATAAAATAAGCAAATAATTAAGTAAAATTAAATAAGTACAAATAAAATATTAAATAAATACATACACAAATAAGTATATATAAACTCAAAGTAAATCAAAGTGAATATTAATAAGCATGAATAAATAAAAACTATATAATAAGAATAAAAATAATTAATAAAAATAAGTAAAACAATTAAGTGAAATAAGTAAATACATACCTGTACATTTATACATAAAAATAAGTAAATAAATTATTAAACAAAAAGAAAAAACAATTAAGTGAAATAAATAAAAGTAACAGTCAAAAATATAAATATATCCATAAGTATACAATAAATAAAAATAATTAAATAAATACATACATAAAAATAAGTATGAATAAACAAAAAAGAAAATAAATAAGTACAAGTAACAGTAAATAAATATAAATATATCCATACGTAAACAAAAAGTAAAAAATAAATCAATAACGAAAAAGTGAAATAACAAATAAAAGTAAAATAGTAAAATAACAAATAAAAGAGTTAATAAATATGCAAAATAAATATAAATAAATCCATGAATAAGTAAACAAAGAAAAATAAATAGTAGTAGTAGTAACAAGTACAAAGAAATAAAAAATAAACAAAAAAGAAAAATAAGTACAAAAGAAAATAAGTATAAATAAATGCATAGAAAATTCTATATTCTAAATACATCTTTTTTTCCTCCGTGTGTAGTGTATTCATACAGTGTACATCTGCACTTTGAATTGTTTACAGTAACAGAGCAATGCTATGAATACTATTCATTTGTTCGTATTTACTTCTAATCGCCATTCCAGCATCTATAGCAATATTCATGGAGAGAACCAGTTAATCCATATCTATCTTATACACAAGTCTGCCTTACACACAAGCTGGGGGAGGGACAATTTAGAAACTTCACTTCACCTAACCTGCATGTCTTTGTGCTGTGGGAGGAAACCGGAGTGATGGTGTACAGTAGAATCTGTTGTCAGAGCAAAACAAGGATATCATTTCCTCTGGTAATGCATCACAGAAGTCTGACCGACTGCAAACAGTGTCCCAAACATTCAGGCCCCGCCCCTGAGTCACAAAACTCCATCCAATGGGAAAGTTCTTCTGTCCAACGCCACTGAGATCAGGAGATGAGAGGCTTGGGAAGAGCTGGAGTTCACACGAACCACAAGTCTTGATCTGGTCTGCTCTTCTCCTCTGGTTCCCTAGGGATTCAGGGTGTCATCTTCAGGCCCCAGCGGATGATTGAGAGTCCCTCTCAGAGCTCCGCCACACAGCCTCCATCTTGGCTCCAGGTGTCAGACACATGTGTGCGCTGGGATAATTAGCTAGAAGAGGAACCTCTGGGCAAGGGCTCTGTTAATGAGGCCTCGGCACTGAAAAACACATGCGCACATGTGCAGAGTTGCTGCCAGCTGGCCTAAAAACACACAGAGCCTCTTCATTAGCAGCACCATAGCAAAGACCTCCAGACTCCTTCAATCCCGTCAAAGAATTTTTAACGGATTTTCTATATTGATTTTGGCGGGGAAATCTGTGGAACTCTGCGGAATGGATTTTAAAAAATCAAACAGATTTATGAAGTGGATGTGCATAATTTTGTAAATGATGGGTGTGAATGAAGATGCTGCCATATGCTTGTTTATACAGTAGCTAGCAATTTTACCAGTTAGCTCAACATGTTCTCAGTGAAAGAAAGCAGTAATGCACTAAAACTAGTAACCACAAAACATGAGAGAAACATCCAGAGCCGAATGAGTCTATTAAGACCAAAAAACTCATTAAACCACATTTCTAAAGGACCAAAACATAATTCAGTCCTCCTATCTTTAGAAATGCTCTGATGTAAATGTAGATCATCGTGCAAATTAAATTATTGTGTAGAGTGCATTCTTTTTTTAAATATCATTATGAATAATATATGGGAAACTATAATAAATATTATATTTAGATACTATTTTAAACGAAATAAATGTTTGCTTTTTCTTTATTATTCGGACTTCTATTTTAATATAGTATATAAAATATTACAAAATAAATATAGTATAATTTATTTTTAAACAAAACTATATCATAGATAGGTATATCATGTATACCATGCTTACTGTGTATAGTGTATTTATTATATACATATATATATATATATATATATCATTATAGATAATTATAATACTTATATTTATACTAAAGATTAATAATATTATTAAACTATAATATTATATACCATGCTTATTGTGTATAGTGTATTATATATAAATATATATATACATACAGGTGCATCTCAAATTAGAATGTCGTGGAAAAGTTCATTTATTTCAGTAATTCAACTCAAATTGTGAAACTCGTGTATTAAATAAATTCAATGCACACAGACTGAAGTAGTTTAAGTCTTTGGTTCTTTTAATTGTGATGATTTTGGCTCACATTTAACAAAAACCCACCAATTCACTATCTCAACCAATTAGAATATGGTGACATGCCAATCAGCTAATCAACTCAAAACACCTGCAAAGGTTTCCTGAGCCTTCAAAATGGTCTCTCAGTTTGGTTCACTAGGCTACACAATCATGGGGAAGACTGCTGATCTGACAGTTGTCCAGAAGACAATCATTGACACCCTTCACAAGGAGGGTAAGCCACAAACATTCATTGCCAAAGAAGCTGGCTGTTCACAGAGTGCTGTATCCAAGCATGTTAACAGAAAGTTGAGTGGAAGGAAAAAGTGTGAAAAAAAAAGATGCACAACCAACCGAGAGAACCACAGCCTTATGAGGATTGTCAAGCAAAATCGATTCAAGAATTTGAGTGAACTTCACAAGGAATGGACTGAGGCTGGGGTCAAGGCATCAAGAGCCACCACACACAGTGTCAAGGAATCATGCCATTATACTGTTAAACACTGTGATAACGGGCATACGGTTGATTCTGAGTCAAGAAAAGTGAGTGAGTGAAAACATAATTAATAAATTATAAATAAATAAAACTAAATAGGTATAAAAAATTTATATAT
>NW_015505486.1:480471-491100 GCF_001515645.1 Sinocyclocheilus grahami
TAAATATAAACAAAAAGTAAAAATAAATTTATAAATAAAAAAAGATTTGTTATTTTTAAATAAATCTTATTTTTAAATAAGAAAAACAAACAAAACAAACAGGTAAAGAATACAAAATAAATTAATACATAAAGATGCATAAATTCATTAATTTAAATAAATGAATTAATATATAAAAACAAATACATGAACAAATGCAAAAAAATAGGTAAATATAAACATAAAATAAGTCATTACATAAGTGAAATGATCAAATTCATAAATAAAAATTACAAAATAAATTAATAAATAAAAATACATTTAAAAAATAATAAATAAAAGTAAAAATGTAAATGAAAAATTATTAAAACTAAATATATGTAAACGCAAAATAAGTATAAATGAACAAAAACTAAAAAAATTTAAATGTAAAAAATATATTTTAGTGATACCAATTGTTTATATTTTTTAAATAAATGAACAAATAAATAGGTAAAGAATACAGAATAAATTAATATATAAATGTATAAATAAATAAATAATACAAATAGGTAAATAAATATAAACATAAAATAAATAATTAAATAAGTGAAATTATTGAAATAAATAAATATTGAAATTAAAAAAATAAAGATACAAACAAGTAAAAGTAAATAAATGTAAAAAAGTATCAATACATGCATAAAAAGTAAAAATAAATAAATACATTAATCAATCAATTAATATAAAAAATGATAATATAAATATATTTTTTCTCTTTTTTTCCCCTCCCCTCATGTCCTGCATTCATACGTCTCCACTCTGAAGTGTTTACAGTAACAGAGCAATGCTATGAATACTATTCTGATGATGGTGTACAGTACGTCTGTCTGAAACGGTCTTTAAAGTGAAACAAATAATCCTGGATTGGGTAATTGGTAATATTTAATAGTTGATAAACCATTACCAGCAAACATACCCTTTCCACATAAATCAACGTCACATTTTTGCACAATGCTGTCAAATATTCCTGGAGCAAAACAATAAATGTTGTATATCATATTTACAAATGTTGATGCTATAGAGCGTAATGTTTGTATTACACGTCCCCCACCAGTAAACACTTTTTTTCTCCATATGGAAATTGCACAGCCAGGTTCACTGGGAGTGACTCGATCTGTGAGCGTTTCGCATGTGTTTTCATTTCAACCTTCGACAGAAAGACGTTTAGAAGCCAGAAACGCTGGAACTGTTGCTCAGCCGAGACTGCCTTAAGATCCAGCTGCTCACTTCAACAGCTGCTCATCATTTGAAGTCAGAGAAGATACAGGAGTAGTGTACACTGCTTGTTTTCGGTGTATTCTGGTGTAAGTGTAACCCGCGGGACTAATATATACCCAGCGTACTCGTTCCTTCTTTTGTGAAGCGTCTGTGCGCGTCTCCCACAAACCCCTGCAGTCGCTCGGTCTGCGTTTTTCCCCTCTCCGTTCCAAAGCCTCTCCGATTTCACAAAAAGCAGCCAAAGCCGAAATCGAGAAATCTGGCCCCCGTGTCCAGAAAATATTCCCTTTCCTGTTTCCCCTCGCTGCCAGGGACCGCAGCGCGGCCTGAAACTATGAGGAGTATTTTCAGCTCTGTAATTTGAAACACACACACACGGAGACACATAGATCAAGAAAACACGCGTTTCCTAAAGACCTGCACGACACCACGAGTTTCCTAATGAATGCAAACCGACGGCCGCAGAACGTGACAGCAAAGCATGCTGGGTATAAAAAACACCATCAAACCCGGTGACCCTTCAGAGGTTCTGAGTTATGTTCTAGATGATAGCAGTTGACATTTAATATCGGTGACCACAGAAAATTGTTTCGAATCATCCCTCAAATGAACAGTAATGCACTTACAGAGGCGTTTAAAAACAGAAACGTGAGGCTTGTATTTCTGTTAAAGCGCTTACATGAATCATTCAGTAAGCGACTGTTTATTATTGGAGCTGTGGAGCGTCTAAATCGCTCTTTAAGCGGTGGGACTGATTAGATGGATGAACTATTGACATAATTGCAGAGCTGAAATGGTGAACGCTGTACGGATAGTTTTGTCACGTCTCTTGCTGGTATCCTTGAGGGAAAATGACCGGGTTATTAGGTTCACAGTGTCATAAAGTTAAAAATTCAAAATAACTTTGCTGTTATGGCTATAAGTGCAATATAGAGCACAAGTTTACCCACTCTGTGCATTACTGTCATTGTGATTTTAGATGTATGAATAAATAAAATGAATAAAATAATGTAAAGGTTTACTTATTTACTATCTAAAATTAATAAAAAAAATAAGCAATTATGTAAATGATTTTCACTTGAATAATAGTTTAAATTAAAAATACAATAAAATAAAAAAATATATAAATTAAAAAGTAAATACACACTGCGATTTTTATTTGACAAATGTATTAATAAATGGATAAATAAATAACGGTTACTTATTATGACTTATTTAAATTACATCTCAAATAAAATACATTAAAATTAAATTAAATTAATAAAATTAAACATTGATTTTGAAATATTGTGCTATATTGTGGTCTCTGACAAATATATTAATAAAGGTATTAAATAAAATGAATAAAATAAAAAAATGAATAAAATGTTTATGTATACTTAAATGACATCTAAAATGAATCTAAAATTAAAAAATGTAAATAAAAAAATTAAATGAATAAAATTAAACGTGACTGATATATTGTGCTATATTGTGATATTTGACAGATATATTAATAAAATAAATAAAATGAATAAAATAAAAAATAAAAAAAGTTTATTAAATGTTTTTCTCTAATTAAATTAAATCTAAAATAAAAAATTTAATAAAATTAAATGACTAAAATTAAACATTGTGATTTTGATAAATCGTGCTATATTCTGATACTAATTTGACAAATATATTAATAAAATTAATAAAATAAATAAATACTTACTTAGGAATATTTAAATAAAATAAATGCAATTAAATAAATAAATATGTAAATATTTCTGATTTTACCTTACTACCTGTTTCAATATAAAATATAAATACATTAAAATAAAATATAAAGTGTAATATTAACTTGACAAATTTTGTCAAATGAATATTGACAAATATTATATATAATTAAAATAAAAAATATATAAAACATTATTTAAACAAACAATAAATAAATATTTTGAAAACATACTATAAATAATAAAATCAATATTATTTTCTCTAGAAATAATGCTGTTGATATTGTGTGTATCTTGTTTTTTTATACCTTGTATTAAATCTAAAACATAACTAAAAATGGATAGTTGCATCTCACGGTGATGAGGAGGTTAGGGATGCACCAAACCACAAGCCAGAGTCTAAAAACAAAAACTAGTCTGAGCTCGGAGTGGTTTGGTGCGAGTCAGGCCTCTAAATATGCATTTATCATCTAAAAATCAAGACGCAGCAAGAAATCTCAAAGCGAGCGGCTCTGGAAACCACGGTTTGGAGCACAGTCGCTCGTGCCAGCCACCTAAATACAGCCGTGTGCGCGAGCGCTGATTACAGATCGCTCTCGTGCCGTCCAAAAGCGCAAATTACACAGTTTCCTAAATACCACATACAATTAGCCTCTATTTTTACCCCACCTGTCTAAATCAGACGATCTGTCGAAGAACGGCGGTCGCTCCATAAACGCACGGTTTTCATGAAAGCATTGTTTTACGGCTCTGCGATGACAAGCGGCTGCTTTGGGCTTGAGCTGGAGTCTAGAAACAAATAAATAAATAACTGTTACTTATTATTATGACATATTTAATTAAATTACATCTCAAATAAAATACACTAAAATCAAAATTCAATTCAATTAATAAAATTAAACATTGATTTTGAAATACTGTGCTATACTGTGGTCTCTGACAAATATATTAATAAAGTTAATAAATAAAACGAATAAAATAAAAAAATGAATAAAATGTTTATTTATACTTAAATCACATCTAAAATGAATAAAAAATAAAAAAATGTAAATAAAAAAAACAAATGAAATAAAATGAAATGAATAAAATTAAACGTGATTTTGATATATTGTGCTATATTGTGATATTTGACAGATATATTAATAAAATAAAAACGATATTCGATAGACGATCTGTCGAAGAACGGCGGTCGCTCCATAAACGGATGGTTTTCATGAAAGCATTGTTTTACGGCTGCTTTGGGCTTGAGCTGGAGTCTAGAAACAACACGGCAGCGTTCAGACGCATCTCTGTTTACACTGCAGCCCGTGCATCAGAGCCATGGAGCTGTCAGTAAAGGAGCGTGGCTGTGGCGTTTTGTGAGTAAACAGAGGCCCGTCAGGCTGTGTTTTGTTAGGGTTGGCCCGTGACGGCTCATTAAAGGCGCTGGAGTGAATGTGATGTTAATGGGGGCTCTTGCGGTGCCAGCTGGATGTGGTCAGAAAACAAGCCGCTCTGTCAGGAATCAGACTCGGTGTGAGAGGCTAGAGGGGTCGAGATGGAGAGAGAGAGAGAGAGAGATGCTAAATCAGACTTCTCATCTCATCTATTTGCAAAGTTTCAGATCCCTGAGTTTTTTTTTTGTTGTTGTTGGTTTTTTTACCCAGAATATAGCACTCTCAGGAAAAGGAAAAAAAAGTACAAAAGCTATCACTAGCAGTACCCTTTCAAAAGGTACAAATAGGTAGGCCTACCATTTAGGTACTAATATGGGCATTTATAGGTAGGGCTGGGTATCGTTCAACATTTTTCGATATCGATACCGATACCGGTTCCTGAACGATACTTTTTTCGATACCAATTTTATGAAATCAATTTTAACAAGATTACATTATCTAAAAAAAAAACTTTGGTTTTATTTTTCAGCTTGTTGATGTTTATACAAACTCAGACTCATCTCCAGAGCCACTGCACAAAGGAACAAAATGTAACCAACACAATAAATCAGTGCAAATAGTTTTAATAAAGCTCAAATAGTCTGTTAGGCTACATGTACACTAGTGCGTGTTCGTTTTAAAACGCATAGCTCAAGACAGAATCATGATTTCTATTTATTTTCCACTGATTTCCTGATGAGCATTAGCAGCTTCCAGCGCTGTCTGCTTGTGTTCTCTCTTCCATGATCGCTTTGAGTAAAAGCAGAATATAAATCTTATTTATTGTCTAATGTAGCATGATGCTACAGTTTGCATGAATGGTCACATAACACGCGCTTTCGTCGTGTAATGTTAGTATGAACGGACATCTGCATTTGATCGGAACTCCACGCAGCTCCCGCGCTACTCTCCATTGGAAATGAATGACTGAATGACCGGTCTGTCGCTTGTCGGAGATGGAAAGCCGGCTTGAAACGCAGTGGAAACGGCAGTATGACGAAGATCGTTTTCATTTTAAAACATAAACGCACCAGTGTAAATGCAGTCTTATCTGAGGGGGCTGGGATGCATTCGCACTACAGCCTCACGTGTGCGCCACATCTCTGAGTGTAACCGGCGTAAACTAGTAGGTGTGTTCGACTTGACGCGGACTGACTGTGCAGACCGATCGGTGTATTACAGTACCACGAGAGCTAAAGAGAGCAGACTGCTCTGTGCGCTTTCGAAACGCTCTCGCGGATGTCAAGCACTGATCGATCTGCGCCGCACCTCTTCTAGTCGAACACACGGCTAGTGCTGCAGGCTTATTGGCTCACTGACACTGATGAGATTAATCCCTTAGGTATCGAAAATTGGTACCGAACGACGAGACGTTTTTCGATACTCGATGGTATCGAGGCAATTCGGTCAGTGCCCAAAAAGTATCGAACTCGATACCCAGCCCTAATTATAGGTACTAAAATGTACCTTTAAGGGACATACATGCAATTTTAGTGAAAAGGTACCTGAAACTTACTTTTTCTTTACTTTTCTCCCCCCATTTTTGCACATTTTCCAAGTAAAATTCACTTAAAATTAACGAAGTGTATAAGTACATATACTTTTCTGGTTTAAGAACAAGAAGCAAAAGTAGTTTGATGTTTTTTTGAGTGCAGGACATTAGAACTTGTTTTCAAAGATCTTGAATGAAATTTATTTTACTGCTTTTAATTCATTTATTTTCTCTTACCCCTTTAGAGAATATCTTTTTTTTTTTTATCATAAATCTAACAAAATGTTGTGAGGTTTATGCTCGAACCAGGACAATGTTTTTCTGTTTTTAAAGTGTTAAAACGTTTTTAAGTGTTTTTCTTTCTTTAAAACAATATATTTAAAAACAAATTCTTCAAGAAAATGTGAAAAATTAAATAAAATACATAACAAAATAACTGTGATTTTCGCTTGATTATTTAAATTGAAAGAAAGAAAGAAAGAAAAGGGAATTAAAGAAAAAATTAAAATTCTGTCAATGTTTGCAGTATCTTTAAAAAACAATTTTCTTCATGAAAATTAAAAAAATAAATAAAATAAATAATTGTGATTTTTACTTGATTTAATATTTAAATCAAATTGAAATTAGATTTTTGCTTGATTAATTATTTAAAATGAATGAATAAATGATGTTTCAAAACGATTTGAACATTTTTTGAATTATTTACAAAGTATAAATGCATGCAGTGATCCAGCAACCAAAACACATTTAAAGTCATTCAAAAATACATACAGCGAGTTGGATTTCCAACAGTGCATCTAAAGTCGTCTTTGGTCAACAGATGCCTACAACATGTAAAAGTACAAAAGCCGTTTCTCAATACCAAGTACACAAAGTTCTTTGCAAGTTCGACTCGGGGAGTGTGAACTCCTGAGGACGGGAGGACATAAGTCCGGTAATTCTGCAAATGAAACGGCGGCGTACTTGATAACGTCAGTCAGCTCGCCTTGGCTACTCTGGTTATCCTAACTGTATGTATTTACAATACAACGAAATTATATCAAACACCACTTCCTCTTTTCGTTTTCATTTAAACATATTAATAGCCGCAAAAATTAGTTCAGGGAACGTACATACATTACAGTGAAACAAAATATTATATCAAACAGCATTGCCTTTTTTCTGCTTCATTTAAAATATTAATAGCCACAAAAATGTGGTTCATGCAATGCGTACACGCATTACAATAAAACGAAATGATATCAAACACCACTGACTTTTAGTTTTCTTCAAAATACAAAACACAACCCTTTTAGTTTTCATTTTAAATATTATACAACGGATCGTTCCGGTCCTTGATTCTGATTGGTTGAGCCGTGTTCTAAGCTGTTGTAAATTACTCTACAAACACACACCTTTGTTTACGTCTGTGTGTTACTCGGCAACCACTTTGTTGCAACCACAACTGTTTCTGAGGAACTACATTGTTTGGCGGAAGAATACTGTTTTTATTATCGTTACACTTTATTTGCTCGGTTTTATTTTGTGAAACCGTACGTATATGGAATAACCGTTTTATAAAAGCAGTAAGTCCCGTGAAGCCGTGATTTACAGTGATTTTATAACAGCTAAGGGGGTTGTTATAAATTCACTGTAAACCACGGCTTCACGGGGCTTATTGCTTTAATTTATGAAACATAACTTTGTTTCTGCTCAGCCAAAACGATAATACCTGGAAGAAATAATAGATTCATGAGACCAGCGGCAAATGTCAGAAGGCCTAGCCGAGTTGAGGCTGCTCTCGTGGGGAAACATGAGCACTGAGCGCCCGCTGATCGCGTGGAGCTCACGTCTCCGAATCGGCGAAGCTAATTTTCAAATAGGCGCTATCTTTATAAATAAACCACAGATTTGAGTTTTAAACAACTACATTCTCGCCTGAAATACTCTTAGAACTGCATTTCATGACACAATAACAGTAATATTTTGAAACTTATGCGGGTTTTCTCCTCCGCCATCATCGCTTGCTCGTTGGTGCGAAATGCATTCTGGGATACCTGGCTGCCTCAAGTTCGCACAAGTCACCTCTGATAAAAGGGGCGGAGCAAGAACACATCCGGGGATTTGAACTGTACTTGGCTAAATTTTCAAATAGGCGCTATCTTTATAAATAAACCACAGATTTGAGTTTTAAACAACTACATTCTCGCCTGAAATACTCTTAGAACTGCATTTCATGACACAATAACAGTAATATTTTGAAACTTATGCGGGTTTTCTCCTCCGCCATCATCGCTTGCTCGTTGGTGCGAAATGCATTCTGGGATACCTGGCTGCCTCAAGTTCGCACAAGTAACCTCTGGATGCATCCTTGATAAAAGGAGCGGAGCAAGAACACATCCGGGGATTTGAACTGTACTTGGCTAGATCATGCGAACTTTGAATTGGAACAGTACGACGCTTCAAGAACACAAGTACAGACAAGAACGCAAACTGAGAAACAGCCAAAGCCTTGCAACTTCTGCTTACAAGCAATCCTTTGAAATCAATATAGCTGCATTGTCTTTAATGCATCCTAACCATTTGGAAAAGTCCACAAACAAGACTTTCAGGATTGACTAACACTAAAATGCCTCAACACAAATCATACACACTACATACATCCAAACCAACTGAGCTTGAGATCAGAGGACATGAGAAGACAGCAGGTGTAGAGGAAACACTCTGCACAGACAAGCATCAGAAACTCAAATCTGACAACACACCTGAGAAGAGCCCGACAGCAGATGATCCCACGAGTGTGTCTCGGAGATCACGCTGTTTGCTTCGAGAGCAGCATGGGTAATATCTAATCCAGCATGACCCCATCTGATTCACCAGAGCACAAACACACAGAGAAACCTTCGCTGAGGACTGTGGGAATGTTTGGTCTGATCTCGCTCCTGCAGAAATGGCTGGGATTGATCGGCTCTCAGACAGACGCTCGACAGGTTTCAACAATCAAAAACACTGTCACATTCACACAGGCATCGGACTGTATTGTTTCCCAGGGTTCAGCCGTTTCCCATGGCTTCACCGGCTCAACAGAGTGAATGAATCAATCAATCAACCAATCAGAATGAGCTGCTGAAGCAACAGTCTGATCTGATTGGCTAAAGATAGAATATGAAACCTGAGGGGTGAATGGAGCAAAACAAAAACAAAAAAGAAAGCAAATGGAGTAGGCTAACTAATAAAGTGTTACCTATGGAGTTACACTGTTATAAATTAATTTTCAAACTTTTGAACGGTGCTGTACACTTATTTACATTCTCCTTAAGTCGATATTTATATATTTTTTCCTAGTTATGTTCAGCTCTGAATTAGGGCTGTCAAAATGGCTGAAAAAATTCAAATGGCTAGAATGTGGATTTTTATTTTAAATTTGACAAATATTCGAAATTTGAATTTTTTTTTGACAGCCCTACTCTGAATATAATAATATAAAGTAACAAATCAAGAACGACAGAAAAGGTTGTGGAAAAGTCATGGAAATTCACTGGTCAAAAGGTTTGGGAACTTTTTTTCAGCTCTCCACACAGTGGTGGAAAACTTAACTTAAACGAAGACAAAAGTAATTTTTGAGTATAGCAAGTATAAACTAACCTAAATGAAACTGAGTAGTTAGAAACAAAATGATATACAAAAAGAAATAGAGGTCAGACATGGTCATCAAGTGTGTTTGTGCTGATGTTTCACCTGTATATTGTACACCTGTATATACAGCAGTACAGCAGATAATATGAGAATAAAAACAATAATAATCTTGTCGCTGAGTGTTAGAGCAGAAGCAGGTGAGAGTTTAACAGAAGGTTACCTGAACCGCTGACGGCTGGGCCCGAGGGTCGAAGAGACGCAGCTTCTTGTCCTGAGGAAACAAAAACACAGAGGTTAAAATATAACCATATTATAATAGCATGAGAAATATAAGCAGAAAGAAAGACATTTTTATTATTAATAATACAGTTAAGGCAACATTAGAGTCGCCATAATCTTTAATATAACACTTTAATGATTGTAAAATGATTTATTATGATTTTGTTTTGAAGGGCTTCGATTATTATATGGTAAAATGGCTTAATGTGGCTTTTTTTTTTAAATTCGAGTCTGTCAACTCCAGGTTAAAAGATGTAAATATATTACAACACCATAAACACAAGACATCAGTAAAAGTAAATAAATAACATTTATTAATAATAATAACAAAAACCATAATAAGGCTGCACTGAGGAATGTTATTTTAAAAAGTCAGTTTTCCTGGATGACCTGAGCATATTATGCTAGGAATTCTATCCCATAATGCAATGCACTCAAATTGACCTTGTATTCCCTCATGTTATCCATAATCACTCCACTGGTTCATTATTTAATTGGACCGCAAGAGTTTTTAATATTTATTTTTAATTAACGATTAATCACATCCAAAATAAAAGTTTTTGTTTACATAATATATGTATGTGTACTGTGTATATTTACAATGTATATATAAATACAAACACATGCATGTATATATTTAAGAAAAACATGTTATGTTTATATATTAAATATATTAATATATAATATAAATTATAAGAATATATAAATGTATAAACGTAAATACTTTCAAATTATATACTGTATGTGTGTATACATACAGTATATATACACATAATAAATATACACGGTATACACATATATATATGATGTAAACAAAAACGTGTATTTTGGACGCGATTAATCATTTGACAGCACTAATATAAATATATATATATATATTTATATTAGT
>NW_015505486.1:491237-492597 GCF_001515645.1 Sinocyclocheilus grahami
ACTAATATAAATATATATATATATATTTATATTAGTGCTGTCAAACTATATATAATAGATAATGACAAAAAATTATATATATATAACAAAATTACTATATAAATATTCTAAAAAATTATACAACCATATACAAGTATACATATTTTTTTTATTTCCTATCAGTAAACAGAATTACATCATGCATCTGCATTTACAAACAAGACTGCCGTTTAACATCAACACCATGCCACATTTTCCCACACTCGAGATACTGTTGCATCAAATCTTATTATAACCCTTTTTTAATGACTGTAATGTGACTCTTTAAGCGTTTGTTTCAGCGTGCTGACTAAGTCTGCTGTGCCTGGATTATTATGAGACGGTAGAAATGGCTTCATGTGGTATTTGTTATGAGTCTGTCAACAGAACTGGCAGCGTAAATCCTGCTGCAGACCGAACTCATGTCAAAATCAGTTCAGTCACACAGTGACCATCAGACGACCCCGACACTCTCAAACACAGCCTATCAGGACAGAGAGCGGGATCAGTGAGAGGAAACGAGCGCTAATGGGAACAGGCTGCGACACAACAGATCCGTAACGAAGAGCAGAGACTGATGCAGAGATTGATGCAAAAACACCGCTTCAATACAGATAAGAGCCAGAAAACACACAGACAATGAGTTAAACACTCCATTTCTAATCAGGATGAACAATTATTGTGAACATCTTTAGTATTTCGGTGGCATGCTTTTCTTTTAACACAATAAATGTGTGTATTTTTAGTCAACGTTGTGCTTACAATGCTTTTAAATGCTGCCTACATATGCAGCTCTCTAGTGTGGTTTCAGTGCGGAGAGACAGATATTGGGAATCATGCTTTTTACCCATAAGACATCGTCAGTAACCACTGGCAGCTCCTCTCCAGACACAAGCCATCCAAACCAAGACAACAGCGTAAACATACACAGCAGCCGCTGGGCTCACACACAGAGCCACACTGTTTCACTGCGAGCAAATAAAAGAGCACAAGCATCACCAATGACGAGAGGTTTTCAAACACTACTGTACTCTTCTTGTGATCTTAGTCAAGGTTAATGTCTCTCAGCCGTTCCTGACCTCTGTTATAACTGGCTAAGGACTTTGCATGTGAAATGAGTAATACTGATTTGAGAGTTTTGTAAAGTGAAAACTAATGGATACTACCATACTACATTACTATACTACACATACTAAACTACTTGCACCATTTCATCAGTATGCAAACTACATGCATGGAATAATCAGATGAGTTACTACATCTCACAAGAAGTGCAGTATACAATAGATCAAACTGCAGAATACTGTATCCCACAATAATAATAATAATAATAATAATAATA
>NW_015505486.1:493103-494289 GCF_001515645.1 Sinocyclocheilus grahami
GTGAAAGGTCGCCGAAATCGTCAGTATTAGGCTAGAAAAGCCGCACAGACCATTTATTGGATCGGACCAGTGACTGAAGCTGCTCGAGCGAGCTAGCTGAGCTCTCACATCAGTCATGCGACAGACACCAGATTCAGTCAGTCAGACGTGTTTGAATTCGCTGAATTTTCTGTTATAAAAGTTCAAAACTCAGAGGAAAGACCGCGGGCAATCGGCTCTTTCAGTGGAAATTCGTACCAGCGCCCCAAATGTATACTCCTACAACAGACGGTTAAGAGGGGAGCGTAAAACAGAAGCCATGCGTCTTATTAGAAGTCAGTGTATCAGAATTATTTAAGGTGTTATTTTAAGGTAAAAAAACTTACATACATACAGTTGTTTTAATATAGCCATGCATGTTGTATTAAATCCATTACAGGAATAATGGAATAGCCTGTAAGTCATTTTTTTCTTATGAAGCTATAACAATTTTGCATTTATATTAAATGTGTTGTACTAAACACGTTTATACTTATGTTTTAGATAAATGGATTCCTTTGTAAAGGAGAGATTACAACAGTGGAACCGCTGCGATTGAATAGAAACATTTCAAGGCAAGTAATTATTTAATTTAGTGATGTATAAGACTTTTTTTTTTTTTTTAAAGACTTTTGTTTGTTAATGCTAATGAACTGCCTCCTCTGGTGAAGCCTGGTTTCGCCCAAGACTTTTTTTCTCCCTCTACCACCAAAAAGGAGTTCTTTACCACAGTTGCCTGTGACTTGCTCATCAAAGGATCAAAGCATTAAAGGGTTTGTTCACCCAAAAATGAAATTTCTGTCATTAAGTATTTCTGTCATTAAGCATTAAGTGTTATGAAGCGACAATAATACTTTTTTGTGCGCAAAAACAAAAATAACCACTTTATTCAACCAATTCTTCTGTCCCCTGTCATACTGCTACGCTATTTTCATTGCAGAGCTTCAGTGTTTACATCAGAACTCGGGCTCAGTATTGGCCGATGCATTCGTGTGATGCTGACGAAGGAGCCGGCCAGTAATGAGTCTGCGTTCGGATGTAAGTACTCGGAAGCTCTGAACTGCATTCACTACGCCAACTTATTGTCTTGTTATTATTTGGTTCAAAGCACAAAACACCGGTTTGGTAGTTCTGTAAATAATAATAATAATAATAATAATAATAATAA
>NW_015505486.1:495748-496210 GCF_001515645.1 Sinocyclocheilus grahami
GCCCAGCACTACTACACAGTATGCAGTCAGCTACTGTCCCATTCTGAACATAGTCTACACATAGTGGCCTTCATCAAACCCTTATTGTGAAACCAGCAGCGACTAGCAGCTCCCCTCACTTTCTAGAGTCTGTTACTGAAACAATCTGTCACGTCATGCACTGTGCAGTTATGCTGTTTAGAGGTCGATGCTGCAGACGGGCATGCGTCATGCTCAGGCCACCCACAATGCCCTACAGTCCCGCGAGAGAGAGGGGTCAGACTCACCCCTGAGCACTCAGAGCAGACCGCACTGAGCCCAGAGCAGCGGCTGAGATCACAGTCAGAGCCTGATCACACATCAGAGTCTGTGCGGCTTTTATTATATGTCTGCTCACACACCGTCTGACCCCAGACGCCCATCACAGAGAGACCCAACGCAATCAAACACACATTCAATCTGTATGTGTGTGTGTGTGTGTGT
>NW_015505486.1:496220-502214 GCF_001515645.1 Sinocyclocheilus grahami
AATAATAATAATAATAATAATAATAATATCTGTCAAAAGTAAAAAAATGTATTTGCAGTTGAGATTATTTCTGATGAGGACTATTATTATTTGGTTTAAGGTAGATTTTTTTTTTTTTGATCATTTTTTTATAAAAATAATTATAATTTATTTATAATAATAATGATAATTTATTATAAAAAATAAAAAAAATGGATAAAATTATTATTATTATGATGTATATAACTGTTATAACATTAAGTAATGTGTACTGAAACGTTCATTAAATCTTAAAACTATTTAAAAAATGAAGTTTTTATTCCCTCGAGTCAGTTTTTTTTCTTCCACAGAGAATCAGATCGATTGTAAATGAATATGCTATTCCCGTTTGCTCGCTAGCATTAATAAATAAAAAAATTAGCTGAAAGACTCCCCAGAGCAGCGGCTGAGATCACAGTCAGAGCCTGATCACACATCAGAGTCTGTGCGGCTTTTATTATATGTCTGCTCACACACCGTCTGACCCCAGACGCCCATCACAGAGAGACCCAACGCAATCAAACACACATTCAATCTGTATGTGTGTGTGTGTGTGTGTCGTTTCAGCTCACATTCATTTAAATGAGCTTCACTCCTGCTCAAGTAAACATCCCACAATCCTCTTTGCTGCCAACAAACTGTGAACGGCAGCCCTGGTTGCTATAGTACTCTAAAAAAACTTAAATCATTTAATGAATTAGTAAGATAATATCCCAGCAGTTTGTTTCAATGTTAGAAACTTCACTAGACTGTTCATTACTTGTCAAGCAAACAAGAAGAAAAACGGGCATTTTCTTCTTACACTGTCCTCCCTGTTGCAACGTTTGAGGAGGTGGTTGTTTGTCTCTTGTCGTCGCCGATTCGGAGGCCGATAGGGTGGTATATATATATATATATATATATATATATATATATATATATATATATATATATATATATATATATATACACACTGTACACTCCGTTTACAGTCTGTATTCATCTAAATATAAATGAACATCTAAAATAGAAAAATCTATATAAAGTACTGAATAGTATATACGGGTTAAAGACTTTGCCCATTTTGGCATCCGCATCAAATTAAACTGACCAAAGTGATTTAAAATACAAAAAAAAAACTCATAATAAATGCAAGTAAAGTGTCTGCTTTAATGTTTAAATAAAGGCTTTTATGAAAAAAACAGTAATACAAAAAAAATGCCAAAAAAACAAATATAAAAGTACAATGATTTAATTAATATACAAATATTTTTTAAATATACAAATAAGTTTTAAACATTTTAATAGGCTAATAAAAAAATATGAATATAAATAAAAAATTAAATTTTTTGTTTAAATACTTCACTTAAAATTACTTAAATGAATATACAAAATTTAAAATATATGTAATTAAATGTTATTAAATTAATATAAAAAATATTAGTGCGGTCAAACGATTAATCACGATTAATCGCATCCAAAATAAAAGTTGTTGTTTACATAATACATGTGTGTGTACTGTGTATATTTATTATGTGTATATAAATACACACACATACATGTATATATTTAAGAAAAATACAGTTTATATATTAAACATATATATAATATAAATTATATAAATATATACATGTAAATAGGTGTAAATATTTTGAAAATATATACATGCATGTGTGTGTATTTATATACAGATAATAGATATAAACAGTACACAGATATAGTATGTAAATAAAAACATTTATTTTGGTTGCGATTAATCGCGATTAATTAGGTTTAGGGTTAGTAGAATAAGTTGAAATATACTTGCAAAGTTCTCTTAGTCAGTATGTTGCATGTTGTGGACCCATCAAAATAAAGTGTTAGCAGATATTAAGCAGACAGCCTACTAATACTCTAATGACTGCTAGTTGACATCTAGTTGCAAAGTTACTTACTGTTAGTAGAATGTCTAAAGTGGACTATCAAAATAAAGTGTTACCAAGTCCATTTTATCTTGTTAATACTTAGAAGTTTGTTCATAAATTAACCTTCTATATTAGCAATAGTAATACGATGCTTAACTTAGCAAACGCCACTAACTGACTGTTTTAAACGTGGGGATCTAGTGAAAGTGTCTACTAGCTGCAAAGAAAATAAACTGAGAAAAATAAATGTTATACTATAGTATACAGACTTAAAAAAAAACACAAAAGCACAATCAGTCACATACCCGCAGTCACAAGCCCATAAATCAACACCTGCTTTAACGCTTTGATCATGTTTTAATAGTAACCGTCCACCGAGTCGCTGTGGATGAAAGCGTCTGCGTTCACGTGGCGAGTGTTTGGTGTTGTAAAATATGCACGTCCATGCCTCCAAACGAGGCCTGTCACGAGCCGCGCTCTCCTCTACTCCCGTTCACCTAACGGCTGCAATTGAAAACACATGTTGGCGTGCTGATTTGCTTTAATAAGGTGGAACTAGGGAGACTGAAGGGCATATTCGCTTAAATTACAGCTCGACTCGACTGAGGCCACAACCTCTGAGCTCAGTCTGTGATCCGGTCTCACATTTCCCACTTTGCCCTGCTTTTGTTTTTCTCTCTTGATATTTTAGGATGAATTCTGGTCCACTATTATGCCGTCATGATTATTCTTAACAGTTTAATACAAAATATAAATAAATAAAATAAAACATTAATATAAAAATAAACAAATTAAATTAATATAAAAAATGTAAGTACATAAAAATAAAAAGGTTTTTAACAAATTCACATTCAAATATTAAAAAGTATTAAAAAATATTAAAATATATTATTTAAAACACATGTTGGCGTGCTGATTTGCTTTAATAAGGTGGAACTAGGGAGACTGAAGGGCATATTCGCTTAAATTACAGCTCGACTCGACTGAGGCCACAACCTCTGAGCTCAGTCTGTGATCCGGTCTCACATTTCCCACTTTGCCCTGCTTTTGTTTTTCTCTCTTGATATTTTAGGATGAATTCTGGTCCACTATTATGCCGTCATGATTATTCTTAACAGTTTAATACAAAATATAAATAAATAAAATAAAACATTAATATAAAAATAAACAAATTAAATTAATATAAAAAATGTAAGTACATAAAAATAAAAAGGTTTTTAATAAATTCACATTCAAATATTAAAAAGTATTAAAAATATTAAAATATATTATTTTAATATAAATTAAAATAAATAAATGATAAATATTAATATATAAATATTAATCAAATTAAGTATAAATATTTTAAAATGCATAAAAACATAAAAAATTAAATAATAAAATATATAAATATAAAATAATTTAATACAATATTATCCAATACATAAATACAAATTTAATAAATGAATATAAAATATTTTTAACTATTTGACTGTTTACAATATTTTAATAAATTAATATAAAATTTATAAGTAAATGTAAAATAAATGTAAATAGTTATTTAATAAAATTATGTATACATTTTAAAATTGTAAATTTAATATAAAACGGATTTAAAATATATGAAGTTAAATAAAAACAATATAGAAACTTTTAAAATACCAAAATATAAATATGTATAGAAATGTCCAGTATTTTGCACAATATAAATGATACGTGTTAATACAGGAATGAATACCCTCTAGAAGCAGGGGGGTGGGGAGAGGGAGAGATTATGCACTATCGTGAAATGAAAGCATATTTGCAAATGACGTAATTTTTGCCTCTTTGCACCAACTAGGTCATGAGCCCTGACAAAAGTATTATTATACAGAGAGATAGAGAGAGAGAGAGAGAGAGAGAGAGAGAGAGAGAGAAGAAAAAAACAACAAAGCATTCAGTGCAAACTCAAACGTCCTCATTTTTCCTCATAAACTAATCCTAAGATCCGTCATGCAGCCGTAAACTCCAGCATCCTCTGAGAGCATTAAACAGGCTGAGGGAAAGCTCTGCAGCTCTTTTATTATTTCTTTATAGATCGCCCTGCGGGGCGGCTGAGCGTAACTCTCCGTACCCGGGTCAGACTCTGTGTTTTAGGGTGCTAAATCAGCCGCTCCGGGGGTCTGGTGCCGCCTCAAACGCTCCTCTCTCTGCTATACTTCAAACGCAACAAAGTCAAGCTGTAGATGCAGCCTAAATCAGTTCAAAATACTAAAACCTGGGTTGTTTTGAGGTTTCAAACTGTGAATGTGGTCTCAGACTCAGAAATAGACAGACAGACAGATATTGATAGATAGATAGACAGACAGACAGACAGACAGATATTGACAGACAGACAGACAGACAGATATTGACAGACAGACAGATAGACAGACAGACAGATATTGATAGACAGACAGATATTGACAGACAGACAGACAGACAGATATTGATAGATAGACAGACAGACAGACAGACAGATATTGATAGATAGACAGACAGACAGATAGATATTGACAGACAGACAGACAGATATTGATAGATAGACAGATATTGACAGACAGACAGACAGATAGATATTGATAGATAGACAGACAGACAGACAGACAGATATTGACAGACAGACAGACAGACAGATATTGATAGATAGACAGACAGACAGATAGATATTGACAGACAGACAGACAGATATTGATAGATAGACAGATATTGACAGACAGACAGACAGATAGATATTGATAGATAGACAGACAGACAGACAGACAGATATTGACAGACAGACAGACAGACAGATATTGATAGATAGACAGACAGACATTGACAGACAGACAGACAGATATTGATAGACAGAAGATATTGCAGACAGATATTGACAGACAGACAGACAGACAGATATTGATACAGACAGATATTGACAGTAGGGCTGTGCGATTAATTGAAATCGCGATTTGAGACGTTGCGATTTGCTAATCGCAAAGCCTGCGATGTGGACGCGATATTACTCTGTTCCAGAGCATATGCATGACTGCCAGCCTTGAGTTGCAGTCTTACTTGCCCTGGGCGAGAGTGAGCGCACCTCCGTTCTCCCCAATCAGCACTGCTCTAGCCAACTGCGTAAACGCCCACCATTAAAAAATAAAAAGGAAAGCGGGACAGGAGAAAGACAGAGTGGGATTATGGCGTCTACTGGGTCAGATAGATAGTTAGGCAAATTAAAACTATAGAAAACCGTATGCAACTTAAGCTTCGAAATGACAGACAACGAACAAAAAAACTAAAGAAAAACTTATGTAATATGAGATCACTTCGGCTTCGAAATGATAGACACCGAACAAAAAAGGTAATTTGCAAGAGCTGTGCCACAATGCATAAGAGCTCCCTTATCGGTTCTGCTTTTAGTACTGGAGAATAAAAGATACATTCTTAGATGTTTTTGTTAGTACGTGAACTTTATCTTACACATTTTATCTCCCCAACAGATTAATTTGAAATAAGTTTATAATGCATGCTGGCTATTCCCAATTCAGAGGAGCGCACACACAGCCTGTGTCTGTGAATGCTTCCCATACTCGCTCCTCTCTGCCCCACGCGGCGCAAATCCCATGTCACGGACGAGCCATTCACGCAGCCTGTCTCGTAATGCTCGTTAATACTCGCACCGCAAGTCTCCATGAGCGCATCTGGCAGTATGGACGAGGCTTGACGCACGCGCGCAACCTGTGTCGATTCGCGCCAATGGTTTCTATTGTTTTTTTCAGCAGGGTAATGATACCCATACTGTGCTGCACATTATTGACAATATTGAGCTGAAGCTTGACTTTGCAAATTTAAAATCGCAATCGCAATATGTGTCAAAAAAATCGCAATTTGATATTTTCCCCCAAATCGCAGAGCCCTAATTGACAGACAGACAGATATTGACAGACAGACAGATATTGAGACAGACAGACAGACAGATATTGATAGACAGACAAACAGATATTGACAGACAGAGACAGATACTGATAGACAGACAGACAGACATTGATAGACAGACAGATATTGACAGACAGACAGACAGACAGATATTGACAGACAGACAGACAGACAGACAGAC
>NW_015505486.1:503305-508381 GCF_001515645.1 Sinocyclocheilus grahami
GGAGTGTGAGAGTCAATGTAACGGAAGGGTGACCTCTGGTGGCGATCGAAATGAAGTCCATGGACAGGATTCTTGACAGACAGAGACGGACGGACGGACGGGCGGACGGACGGATAGATAGATAGATAGATAGATAGATAGATAGATAGATAGATAGATAGATAGATAGATAGATAGATAGATAGACTGTATAGAACGAGATGATAGACAGACAGACAGACAGACATTGATAGACAGACAGATATTGACAGACAGACAGATACTGATAGACAGACAGATATTGATAGACCGACAGATACTGACAGACAGAGAGACAGACAGACAGACAGACAGATATTGACAGACAGACAGACAGATATTGACAGACAGACAGACAGATATTGACAGACAGACAGACAGACATTGATAGACAGACAGATATTGACAGACAGACAGATACTGATAGACAGACAGATATTGACAGACAAACAGATATTGACAGACAGACAGACAGATAGATACTGATAGACAGACAGACAGACAGATATTGATAGACAGACAGATATTGACAGACAGACAGAAACAGACAGACAGACAGACAGATATTGACAGACAGACAGACAAACAGATATTGACAGACAGACCGATATTGACACAGACAGACATTGACAGACAGACAGACAGACAGACAGACAAATAAGAATGAGAAAAAAAATAAGTATAAATAAAAAAGAAACTAAGTATAAACAAATAAGCAAACAAATAATTACAAAAAGAATAATCAAAAAAAGAACAAACATCATTGTAAATACATTAAATTAAATAAGTAATAAATAAATTGAATAAACAGACTAATAAATAAACAATTATTGTAAATAAATAAATAAACAGCAATTAAACTTTACTTTATTAAGCGTCCATCTGAATTTGATTTGTAAGTTAATTAGTCATTAAAAAGTTTTTTTTCTCCATCATTTAAATGAGGATCTGGCTACCAGACTGATGTGTGTTTTTCATATTAGGAAAATGTGGCAACTGTGTTGTATAAATAAATGCAATAATGTGAAACGGGATTAATTATTCTCAAGTGTTACATGTCAACTTTGGCAGTCTTAATTTATCTAAACATCTGTCAATCAACAGATCTTTTTAAAATATATTCTGGAGCAATTTGACACATTTGACGAGTACACACATATATATATATATATATTTTACTTTTCAATTTCTATAAAAATATTACAAATGTATTAAATGATTTATACTACATGAATTTATACTATTTATAATATTTTTAAAATATTGTATATTATTTATTAAATTATGTTTAACTTTACAAATATGTAAATATAACTTAAAATAATTTAAATGAATATAATACTTTAATATTAAAATATTAAACACATTTTTTTATTTATATTATGCATTTCAGAATATTGATATTAATTTATTATACTTTTTATAAGATGACTGCAGCAGCAATATTTAAGTGGAAAATTAATCACTAAACTGAGTCAAGTACGTTTCCCTCCAGTTGATTTAACAAAGCTCTTTCCATAAACTCAATCAAAACTCTGCTCCTGCCAAACACAACCCTTTGTGTCCAAAAATAGAAACTCTTCTGCCGTGCGGTTTAACGTTTCAGATGTCAAACAGACAAGTTTGGCTACAGCATGTGTTTCTCATCCATAATCAATTAACATTAAGCAAACGACTGAAGGGCAGATTTTCAGTGGCCAGATGTAATAAACGTCCTCAAATCAGATGTACTGACAGAATCCGCTCTGCAGAGCTTTATGAGTTTCCCCCTGTGGACGTGATCATGTGTGTTTCACTAATAAAGCCAATCTGCGTAATGATCCGCTTGATGGGAAAACACACGCTCTGGCGACATCTACAGGTGACAATGTGCTGCAGATCATATGCAGAAGTAAATGTGCCTCCTGGCAGTAACTTTGTATATTTGACATCATATATTAACATCAGGAACACAAGAAGCAAAAAGGTGAACAACAGCTCTGATGTTCACTGCCATTAAATCAGTTAAAGTCTATTGTAATCTGGGTTTATGTGTTGTGTGCAAATGCACTGTTAAAACCATCGGAATCAGTGTTCTTCAGTGACTTCCATACCACCTCAGCAGTGCCACAAACTGATCACCTCCATGCCACGCCGCATTGAGGCAGTAATTCATGCAAAAGGAGGCTCTACCAAGTATTGAGTACATGTACAGTAAATGAACATACTTTCCAGAAGGCCAACAATTCACTAAAAATGTTTTTTTTATTAGTCTTATGAAGT
This sequence comes from Sinocyclocheilus grahami, assembly GCF_001515645.1. Taxonomy (NCBI): domain Eukaryota; kingdom Metazoa; phylum Chordata; class Actinopteri; order Cypriniformes; family Cyprinidae; genus Sinocyclocheilus; species Sinocyclocheilus grahami. The sequence goes on from NW_015505486.1 coordinate 505,586, forward strand.
ATTCTAATTTGTTGAGATAGTGAATTGGTGGGTTTTTGGTAAATGTGAGCCAAAATCATCCCAATTAAAAGAACCAAAGACTTAAACTACTTCAGTCTGTGTGCATTGAATTTATTTAATACACGAGTTTCACAATTTGAGTTGAATTACTGAAATAAATGAACTTTTCCACGACATTCTAATTGATTGAGATGCACCTGTATACATATATATATATTTTTTTTTTATATAAACTATAACAGAAAAAAACTACAAAAAAGCTTATTTTATCTCATCTATTATTTATTTGCCAATGCAACATTTCTCACTTTCATTTAGTTGAACTTGATGTACTTCAACAACTAAAACTGAAATAAAAACATTAAAAACTAGATGCATTTAAAAATAAATAAATAAACATTTAAAATAAAATTCTAAAAAAATTTAAAGAATTCTAAATATTCATGAAAACTATAATGGCAACTCAATGACACTAAAATAATATAATAATAATAAATTATTTCTATTCGAAATATTCACAACCTTATAAAACAGGCCACTTTTGACATCAACAGAAACGTCTCCATTTATAAGTGAATAATGCCGAGTTCACACTGCACGATTTTCAAACTCGTCGGATCGCCGTTGTTTTCCCACTGCGTGACTATCTGGGGTAGCATTCAGTCGCTGCTGTGTTCACACTGCACGATGGATCGGCGACAGGAGGTTACACACTACATGACTTCACAATAGGAAGAATCGCCGACAGCTCTGTCTGGTCCGCAAACTACGTTTCACAACAAAACACACGCGAGAAGTGATAAGGAAATGACGCAAGAACCTTATATTAAATATAACCCAGCACTGGGTTAAAAAGGGACAAACCCAGCTATTGGGTTGTTTTGGGTCAAAACAACCCAATAGCTGGGTTTGTCCCTTTTTACTTTTAAGTGTACTTTTATTTTATTTTGCTATGCTAACTGCGCACAATTACAGCTGCATTTGATTTTTAGCACTGCTTTTTCCTGCTGTCTACGAGCCATCAGAACAGACGTGTGACCCATTTCTAAAACAGTAAACAGAAGAGCCGGTGCTGTAGAGATTTTACCTTGCAGGATGAAGCCAGCAGAGATCCGTCTTCCTTCCAGGCCAAACCCTGCAGCTGATCCTCATGCTGCTCCAGTACTGCACACACACACATGCAGAAGATCAGCATTTAACACAAGTTCACAAACTCTCAGACGTCATATCAGTGAGGACACACACAGAAAAGCATGGGAGTGCTGGGAATCTGAGCTCAACACACACATGTATGTTAGGAGGGTCTGCTGATGCAAACCAATGCACTGGGAAAAGCTGCTGTGACGCGCCAAACACATCGCTGAGGAGAAACTAGGCATTTAAAAAAAAGGAGAAAATTACATTAGAAATCTTGCCTTGGCAACTCACTGAAATAAAATAAGTTGAAGTACTAAAAGGACTGAATTAAACGTAAAAACTGAAAATAAAAAAAGCACATAAAATTACTATAACAAACTAAAATAAAAAAGAAAACTGAAAATTTAAAAAGAAAGAGCTAAATCAATTGCCAATGCAACATTTCTCAGTTTCTCAGAGATCCAGTTATGTAATATATAAATAATACATAAACCAAAAAAAATGTGGATAATTTTTTTTATATATAAATATAAAACTAATAATAAATATCAAAAAGAATGAATAACAATAAAACATTTTTTTTTTATTATATATATTTTAAATAAATTAGTCTCAAATGAATTTTTTTTTATAAAAAACATTTTAATTAATCAACTGATTGATTGATTGGTACACAATATAATAGTATGCAAATAATACTAAAATGACTCTGGTAGTTTATTGGTTTTATTTATTCTATTTAATTAGTCTGTTTTGTTTCAAAACTATGAGAAAATGAGATAAATAAATTCTATGGTGTTTATAGTTGATTCAAATTTAAAAAATATTTATATACAAACTTTTTTTTTTTACTTGAAATAAAATAAAAAATAATAAAATAAAAAAAAAATAAAAATTTCAGCTATTTGGCGATGTAACATTTCTCCTGTTCTCAGAGATCCAGTTATGTGGCGCTGGATTGGTTTTGTTTGAGATGACAGACAGAGTGAATGAGCCTCAAGCGCATGAGAGCAGATGAAGGCAGACAGTGATGTGAGATGAGAGATGTGAGGTTGAGCAGGCCAGCAGCCATCATGGGGCCCAAAGCTCTGAGGGGCTCCTGAGCTCAAACATTTACCTCAGCCGTTCCACGCTAGACGCCAGAGGACCGTAACAAACAGCCCTGGAAACCACCAGAGGCTCGCAGATCAAACCAAACAGTGAAAAACACAGAGACAAAAACAAAAAACACACAGCAGAGACAAAAAAGCTGCAGACAAAACCCTCATGAACTGCCTTATTCAGACGCCAATTACAACTCATCAGTTCAGACGACGATCTGTCAATGGATGAGAGCATTTCAACATTTAACCCGCCTGGACTCTTCGTTTTCTTATTCTTCTTGAGAGTTCCAATCAACAAAATATTCATTAAGAGTCAAAAAATATTCAAATTGATTTTTTGTCTTTGAAAATCTGGTTGGATGTGAATTAACTTACAACACAATCTTGTTGCCTGTTAAAAAACAGCAAGTAATTTGGCTCATATTTGTTAGGAGAGAAAAAAAATGTTTTAAATTCAGCTAAATTAAAAGATAGAGAGACAGACAGACAGACAGACAGACAGACAGACAGACAGACAGACAGACAGACAGACAGACAGACAGACAGACAGACAGAT
>NW_015505486.1:508396-516765 GCF_001515645.1 Sinocyclocheilus grahami
GATAGAGAGATAGAGAGACAGACAGACAGACAGACAGACAGACAGACAGACAGACAGACAGACAGACAGACAGACAGACAGACCTGTTTAAGAATCTGCTCAACAGCGCTCAAATGTTAGCGGGAAATGGACAACTGGTACCGAAGTCGGTACTTTTGACAACACCAAAACAAACAAATAAACAAATAACTAGAAATAGACCCAGAAATGGCCTAACAAAATCATGACAAACAATTAGCGTCTGAATAGGGCTGAAGTGAACACTTAAAGTAATTGAAGACGAGACTAAATCTGGTGTTTAAGGCAGTGATGGTTGTAGGTATGAACGCAGAAGGTGTGTGTTTACCTGTCAGGGCGGTGTCCCGTGTGACGTCCCACACCTGAACGCCCCTCGCAGACGCCACGGCGAGCAGCCCTGAGGCCACGGGGTGGAAGAGGACGATCTCCAGACGCCCGTCTGCGGCGCTCAGAGTGACCTCGGCGTTACTGGGCTGATCCTGATCCAGATCACACACGCGCCACAGCTTCACCTGAATAAACACAGAGACAGGCATTATTAAACACCGCACTGTGGCAGATCCTAAATACTACTAAATCTTCTAATCCATAAAATCATTGGTATACACCTTTTAGAAAACCCCTTAAACATGACATCAAAATTCACCCCAATTACGGGAAATATGTTTTTTTTTTTTTTTTTTATGTCCCTAGTCTAATAGTGCCTCAATTCATTGATGTGTACTAATTTAAAAAAAATTAAAATAAATAAATATATATATATATCCATAAAATCATTGGTATACACCTTTTAGAAAACCCCTTAAACATGACATCAAAATTCACCCCAATTACGGGAAATATGTTTTTTTTGTTGTTTTTTTTATGTCCCTAGTCTAATAGTGCCTCAATTCATTGATGTGTACTAATTTAAAAAAAATTATAATAAATAAATATATATATATATATAAATCATGATTTACATTTTTTTTTTACTCTCTGAAATTAATTTTCCTTCTGCTGACATACAGTATTCAAAGCCATGCCAAAATAATATTATATAGAGTGACCATACGTCCTCTTTTCCCCAGACATTTTTTTTTCCTCCAGGAAATTCAAACAATAAATGGCGTTTTGACAGTCTTTTATGTGGCATGACAGATCTCTGTATAAACGCCTCAGAGAGCCGCTTCTGGGACGGTTCAGAAACATGCTGGTGTAAACCCAACACAAGCATTGACTCGAGCAGCCGCAATCAGCTCCGGTTCCCGTGTCTGAGCCGTAACGTGCCGCAGACTTGTGCAGTGTAAATGGCAGAGCGGAGTGCGAGTGAGCGCGATCATTCCTTCCTCTGTACTACTAGTTTTAACGCAAATAAACATGAATGAACATCTCATGCCTCATGTAATCGTTCAGTCAGTGTTTCAATCGCGGAAATGTCAACAAAACAGCGTGGAAATAAAATGTCACGTAGCATTTCATTTACCTCAGCAAGCCATGAGTGTCTACAGCTCGTTAGTTCACCAGAAAAATTAAGTCTAGAGAAGAGCATTTTGCGAAATATTACACTATATACTCATATTTTACTTTACCTGTTAAGTCTTAACTATTTAATGTATGTTTGCATTAATCTGTTAAGAAACATGTTACGACAGCCACTGTGCAACTGAATATATTTTAACAAATAAAAATTATTATTTATAAGTTAATTTAAAAACTGCATTATGTGCAATTCACATGTTTGCATACATGTTTTTAGTGTTGATTATTACATTTAAAAATAAATAGTAATTAAATTAAAGTTTGGGTTAAGTTGTTAATTGTAACCTTATAATGTAAAAGGGCTCCCTATAGTTTAAAGCATAAGCTGAGGTAGAAATGTTTTATTATAACTGAATGTATTTAAAGAACGAACAACTTGTTCAGTAAACCACGGTTTATAAAAAAATAAAATTTAGTTTTTCCCCCTGCTGTACCAAAATCATACCGAACCGTGACGTTAAAACCGAGGTACGTACCGAACTGTCATATTTGTGTACCATTACATCCCTATTATATATGTATATGTAGAAAACAATAATATTACAGCCTACTTTTTAAGATCCAATTAAAATCAATAAAATCAAGTCCCACCTACATTTGATTTAATTTCACTTAAAGTCCCCATGAAATCAAAATGAACGTTTTTTGGGTGTTAGTATCAATATGTTAGTCTTAAGGTTATCTATAAGGCAGTGTGCTCCAAAACAGTGACAAAATTCACATTTAGAAGATATAAGCATTCAAAGCTTGCAGTTCGTCACTTCCGCCAAAACGGAAGTTTTTTTGACATAACATTGTACTTCAGCTTCTCATCAAACTTTCTATCCAATCAAATGCTCTCTAGAATCCGAAGCGCCCGCCCTCTGCACTATAAAATAGACGCTGAAGCCTACCCTGTCAAATGCGGCTACAGGGTATAGAGGGTATATATACAGGGTATATACCCTGTCAAATGCGGCTTTACGGAGGTCAACGGCTCTGAACGGCTCTAGCCCAAGCTGTGATATAAACGAACGCTATTGGCTATTTTAAAAAGGGGCGGGGCTGCTTGATGTCCCGCCCTGTCTTCCGGTTTCAGTTAAAATGACGTCAACACAGAGTAACGCTGCGTGTTTCTAACCATTTCAGGGGACCTTTAAAAGGTGACATATCATGAAAATCGGACTTTTCCAGGTTTTAAGTGCTATAATCAGGTCCCCGGTGCATCTACCAATCAAGGAAACATGAAAAAGATTAACCCAGCAGCTTTGTTTTGGTAAGACTTTTCTGCAAGCGTCTGAGAAAACGAGAGCGTCTGATTTCACTCCCTTGGAGACGTGACAAAGGGATCTCATTATAATATTACCACCCCTTAATCTGCCTGTTTCCACCCACGGCGCCGTTATTGTGTTTTCGCAAGTGACAACGGTGTACTAGTTCTAATGCCATGGCGAACGTTTTCGCAAAACATGCTAACTGTTCTGTCTTTGGCTGCACAGATGAGCACAGAACACTATTTACAGTCCCAGCCTCAGAGGAGACAACAGAGCAGTGGATTTATTGATTTATTTACTGTATATTGCTGCTGCCACACAGATCTAAAATAAACATGTGATTTATTTCCCAGCTGTTTACCTTCACAGACATAACCGACTGTTTTTGTAACTCGTGTGTGTTTAACGTAAACTTGTGTGAATGAGAACTTAGTTTAGTACTCACATGCTGTGACAGCCGCTTTCTGTCCGTGTGCTTCAGATGTGTGCGCTCAGAAAACCGTATATCAGAAGTTTAAACTCATATGGTTTAAAACGCATGATTTCAGCACGATAAACATGATAATCTGAACCAAAAACAGATGTTTTTAGCAGGTACGAGCTGTAATGGAGAACAATTTATTTTTCCAGTCATTTGAATGTATTTTCTGCTGTCAGAAGTGGTTGATAACAAAAATACAGCAGTTCAACTGGATTAACAATAAATGTTATCATGGTATTTTGGCAAGAAAGTGTGATTGCCCTGGGAAATGTCCCAAACTGAGCGGCTCTCACAGTGTGAGCGGACTGCTAAAGCCAAGCTCAGAGTGAGACAAACGCTGGAGCAGCTGTCAGGAGGAGGCCAGATGTGCTGGAATATGATTCGTCAGGACGCTCTGTCTCTTCATTCTGCTGAGCTTTCAAACCCTGACCTGAGCGACAGCAGCGTCTGCCAACCTCTGCTGCTAAAACACTATTCATAGAACCAAACCTAAACGTGACTCTGTGTGTGTGTGTTTTATGTCAAGCTGAACAGACAAAACAGCTGAAGAGCAGCAGATGTCAATAATGAACACACACTGCTGACGGCCAATGATGCACATTCTTAAGGAAGAAAAAAAAATATTTGACCTTAAAGCCCTAAAAATCTAACTAAACCTATGCATCTGTACATACACTTATGCCTGAGGGTTAAGTGTGTATTGATTTGATTTTACAAAATAAAATAAATGTTAAATAAAGAAATACATTTAAAAATAAAAATAGATTTAAAACAAAATAAATAAATACATTCTATTGGTTTAATTTATTTAAAATACATAAAACAATAAAAAAACAAATATATCAAATGATTCAAAATACATTCATTTAAAATAATAAACAAACAAATGGATTATATTGATTTTAATAATAAATGCATTGATTTATAATAAATAAATTGCTTTAAAATAAAAACCTTGACTTGATAAATATTTAAAATAAATGGATTTAAAAATAAATAGAAATAAATATATTTAAAATATATTTTTTTAAATTTAATTACATTTAAAATTAAAAATGAAATTAAAAACACTGAGAAAGTAAATAAATAAAGTCACTAGGTTTGATTTTTCCCCCCCTTTTTTTTGGGATGTTCATAGAAGACATTCAGATATTTAAGGCACAGTGCTTACATGTATGATATCCTTGAACAACTATATATTGTGATTTCTTATTTTATTATGAATGTGGTATTTCAGATTTCAGATACACCCATCCCTAAACGTGCGGTTGTTCATCTTACATGCGACTCAGACAGTCTCCTTCCTGCTGAAGTGGTCAGTTTTAGCTCAGAATAAGCGATCACTGGTTTATGGTGACTCACCGTCTCATCAGCCGAGCAAGTCGCCAGCAGATAGTCGTCAAACGGCGAGAAGTCCAGGTCGGTCACGAGGTCTGGGACGGGAAAAGAAAGAGAACTAGGACAAACTCATATGGGTCGCATGCATTCGGGTTTATTTTTAGTGAACTGTGAGTCCGTGACATTGGCCTGATGTAGCGGGACACTGCTTTTATTTGCTCCGAGCATCCTCACGGATATCCGTTTTTGCTCCAAATGAAGTGAAATGAGCTAAGTGCAATTGTTAATATCTCACCAGCATGGCATGAAATCTGGGTCACGATCCACTTCCCGTCAGAAGCGGCGTTGACAGAAGACAGACCGATCATCCCACCTCCTCCAGAGACACAATAGACACGGTTACAAACGCAAAACAGACCGCTCCTCCTGGTGTTTAATCTAGAGGTCGACCGATTGATCGGCCGGCCGATTAATCGGCCGATTTTTGCCTTTTTTTTAATAAATTAATCGGCATTTGCCGATTGTGCTGCAAATTAGGCCGATTTATAGGCGGGGCACCGGCACTTCACGTTTCAAAATTAAAATGCAGCGCGAGGTGTTTTTATATGAATGTATCTTTGAAAAGAACTGACCGTCTTCAGAAAAGCTTTGATGTCATTTTCATTTCGTCTTTCCTGTAATGCCTGATAAAGTAGCGTTTGTGAGCACAGCGCTTATTTGATTACAGCCTTTACCAGGGAAACCGCTATATCTCCGCTCCAACAGCGCCTCCTGCTGGCGTAGAATTAATTTGCAGTCTGTGGGAAACACTGGTGTCTGTCAGCACATCAGCCGAGCAAGTCGCCAGCAGATAGTCGTCAAACGGCGAGAAGTCCAGGTCGGTCACGAGGTCTGGGACGGGAAAAGAAAGAGAACTAGGACAAACTCATATGGGTCGCATGCATTCGGGTTTATTTTTAGTGAACTGTGAGTCCGTGACATTGGCCTGATGTAGCGGGACACTGCTTTTATTTGCTCCGAGCATCCTCACGGATATCCGTTTTTGCTCCAAATGAAGTGAAATGAGCTAAGTGCAATTGTTAATATCTCACCAGCATGGCATGAAATCTGGGTCACGATCCACTTCCCGTCAGAAGCGGCGTTGACAGAAGACAGACCGATCATCCCACCTCCTCCAGAGACACAATAGACACGGTTACAAACGCAAAACAGACCGCTCCTCCTGGTGTTTAATCTAGAGGTCGACCGATTGATCGGCCGGCCGATTAATCGGCCGATTTTTGCCTCTTTTTTTTTTTAATTAATCGGCATTTGCCAATTGTGCTGCAAATTAGGCCGATTTATAGGCGGGGCACCGGCACTTCACGTTTCAAAATTAAAATGCAGCGCGAGGTGTTTTTATATGAATGTATCTTTGAAAAGAACCGACCGTCTTCAGAAAAGCTTTGATGTCATTTTCATTTCGTCTTTCCTGTAATGCCTGATAAAGTAGCGTTTGTGAGCACAGCGCTTATTTGATTACAGCCTTTACCAGGGAAACCGCTATATCTCCGCTCCAACAGCGCCTCCTGCTGGCGTAGAATTAATTTGCAGTCTGTGGGAAACACTGGTGTCTGTCAGCAAACATAAACAAAAAGCATCCTTCAGAACTGTTTTGAGAAGGTGCTTAAGTTTTGAGCCATGCATTATTACTCTAAATTGGGCACTACTACTATTACTATCTTGTACCCAGCAATAATCATTTGCTCAAACTCACTTTTATGAGATGAAAAAAAAAAAAAATCGACCAAACATATCGGCCAAACAAAAAATCGGCATCATATATCAGCCATTGGCTGCCCTGATTTCTAAATATCGGCATCGGCCAGTGAAAAACCCATATCGGTCGACCTCTAGTTTAATCTGATGTGTGAATGAGGTTCATACCAGCCTGATCTGTGTTGAAGGCCACGAGGCTGCAGCTGGACTTGATGTGCTTGCCCTGAGAAGAGATGGAACCTCCTCGCACGTTTGCAATCCAGCCCTGCGCAGAAACACAGGAGTATCGGTAAATCAATGGGATCTTAAAATGAAGACAAAAATCTCTGCAGGAAAACATGAAGATGATGAGAAATATTCAACATGTCTTCACTACAGCACAGACAAATCTACATGCGTCATCTCTAAACATCTCAAGCCACTAAATAATAAAATCAGAAAAATGTCAAATTAATCATTTGAAAATAAAAAAGCTAAAAATTAATGGCATAAAAATGTCAAATTAAGACACTTTAAAATACATTTTCTAAAAATTAAAATGATAAAAATTAAATAATTAAAATAAAAACAAAATAAGTCCTATTTTTAAAATTATTTAATTTAATTTGACATTTTTATCATTATAATGTCATTTTAAAGTAAAAACTTGCTAAAATTAAAATCATAAAAAAGGACATTTAAAATCAATTTAAAAATAAAAACAAAACAATTATTTTCAAATAAACTTACTAACAATATAAAAAGAATAAATGTACAATTAAAATCCGTTAATAAATTAAAACCTACTAAAAAGAATATTTTATGTAAAACTAAAATAAGTCATTTTAAAACAATAATAAAAATATCACAAATGAAATAAAAAGGATAATGTAAAATTGAAATTATTAATTTTACAATGAAGCCTTCCTAAAAATCAAAAATATAAAAATGTAGAATTGAAATGAGTAATAGTTTAAAATAATTAAAATATAACGCTAGAATTAAAGCATAAAATTAACTTTAACTAATTCTTTGCTAACAAAAGAACAACATTGTTACTGTTCTAACTAAAACTATTAAAAATAGTTAACTGAGACAAATGTGAAATGTTTGAGTTCTAAAACTACTAAAATAAAATAAATATATATATAAAGCTAAATAGAAAAATTTAACAACAAAAAAACTAATAAAAATGCTGAAATGCACAACAAAATTACTAAAATTTAATGGTGACATATCATGAAAATCAGACTTTTCCAGGTTTTAAGTGCTATAATCAGGTCCCCGGTGCATCTACCAACCAAGGAAACATGAAAAAGATTAACCCAGTAGCTTTGTTTTGGGAAGCCTTTTTCTGCAAGTGTCTGAGAAAACGAGCGCGTCTGATTTCACTCCCTTGGTGACGTGACAAAGGGATCTCATTATAAAATTACCGCCCCTTAATCTGTAAACTTCCACTCAAGGCACCATCATTTGATTTCGCAAGCAACAATGGTGTAATGTGCATGTGGTCTAATGCCATGGCGAAAGTTTGAGCAGAACATGCTAACTGTTCTGTCTTTGGCTGCACAGACGAGCACAGAACACTATTTACAGTCCCAGCCTCAGAGGAGACAACAGAGCAGTGGATTTATTGATTTATTTACTGTATATTGCTGCTGCCACACAGATCTAAAATAAACAAGTGATTTATTTCCCAGCTGTTTACCATCACAGACATAACTGACTGTTTTTGTAACTCGTGTGTGTTTAACGTAAACTTGTGTGTGAATGAGAACTTAGTTTAGTACTCACATGCTGTGACAGCCGCTTTCTGTCCGTGTGCTTCGATTGAGTGCGCTCAGAAAACCGTATATCAGAAGTTTAAACTCATATGGTTTAAAACACATGATTTCAGCACGATAAACATGATAATCTGAACCAAAAATAGATGTTTTTAGCAGGTACGAGCTGTAAAGACGCAGCTCTATTCTGGAAAAGGGGGCGGGGAGCAGCAGCTCATTTGCATTTAAAGAGACAGG
>NW_015505486.1:517042-521752 GCF_001515645.1 Sinocyclocheilus grahami
TGTGTGTTTTTAACGTAAACTTGTGTGTGAATGAGAACTTAGTTTAGTACTCACATGCTGTGACAGCCGCTTTCTGTCCGTGTGCTTCGATTGAGTGCGCTCAGAAAACCGTATATCAGAAGTTTAAACTCATATGGTTTAAAACACATGATTTCAGCACGATAAACATGATAATCTGAACCAAAAATAGATGTTTTTAGCAGGTACGAGCTGTAAAGACGCAGCTCTATTCTGGAAAAGGGGGCGGGGAGCAGCAGCTCATTTGCATTTAAAGAGAAAAACAGCGCGTTTCTGCTTCCACTCAAAACAGGCATTTTCAAAATGATATAATAAATGATCTGTGGAGTATTTTGAGCTGAAACTTCACAGACACATTCTGGGGACACCAGAGGGGGCATCATATGTCACCTTTAAACTAAAATAAATATAGATTAATGCTAAAATATAAATATAAAATGAAAAGCATTAAAAAAAAAATTACAAAAACACAGTAAACAAATGTAACTGAAAATATAAAAAAGCTCATTTAAAACATTAATAAATAATATATTTGTATATTATTTATTTATTAACTTTTTAACGCCATGCCAGCATCAAGGCTATTTCCATGGCGATCGCTGAATAAATTATACAAGGTGCACAATTAACAAAAAGGTTATAATGTTAAAAGACATTTCAGATGTACACTAGACAAAAATTCTAAAATACATTCAGGTGATACATTTTGACAAATCAGTTAGACACACCTCTGAATAAAACTGTTGTCTATTTACATTAAAAACAGTACAATCCAATAAAATGAAGTCGTTTTAGTTTGGCAAGTAAGGCATGATGGTGGTTCTTCACCTTTTAATAAATATCCATGTGGAAATCTTGTGTGACCTAAAAGACACCTTGAGAAAACAACCTAGATTTCTATATCCGTATATAAACTATACAAAAATAACACTGAAACACACAACAAGTCTTGAGATATTGACAAAAGATGACACTGATTACAACTGAATCAAAGCAGCTGATGCCTCTCGACTGAACATCTGACATGATCACAAGCAGGAAAGAGGAAACGGATAGAAACGCAGCACTTTCTCTCGCCAACAGTGCAACACACACACACACACACACACTTGAGGAAATGCAGAAGAGCAGCAGAACGGTTTCAAATCCTTCCAGAATGTCAACAAGAAACAGCACGCAGAGAATGAACGTGTTTGAGCAACCGCTGTAGAAAGACCCTCACAATCTACAGCATCTGGACAAGAGAGTGAGAAAACAAGCACTCAGGCGTCCGAGACAAATGCCTGCTCTGGTTCGAGCTCTTCTGCTCGTGCTGCATTACAGAGAATCACACTCACTCCTGCACCAAGAGCCCAGTGCATTACGAGACAAGATACAAATAAAAGATCAAAATAAGGCCTTCTGGCTTCTTAAACAGCACAGAGAATATGCATTTGAAACCCTAAACCTGAAATCCAGAGCCAAACCCTCCAAAACAAAGCACCTGGAGCAAACCGTTTTCACCTGCTGAACGATAAGACGGCAAAAACAACATTTGGAATGATTAAGATTTTTTTTATTTATGCTTTTGAAAGAAGTCTTCTGCTCACCAAGGCTGCATTTATTTGTTCAGAAATACAGTAAAAACACAGTAATGTTGTGAAATATTATTACAATTTAAAATAACTGTTTTCTATTTGAATATCTTTTAATTTATTCCTGTGGCGTAAAGCTGAATTTTCAGCATCCATACTCTTCAGTGTCACATGATCCTTCAGAAATCAGTCTAATATTTACTGCTTAAGAAACATTATTATTATCAATGTTGAAAACAGCTGTGCTGCCTATCGTTTTTGTGGAAACCACTGAAATATCTTTTTTTTTTCAGGTTCAAAAGAACACGAAATTTCTGTAATATTATAAATGTCTTTACTGTCACTTTTGATCAATTTAGCGCATCCTTGCTATGTAAAAAAGTAATATATTGCCAAAAAAAACTCTTCATCCTGCCCTGATCTCACGTTATGCTTACGGCAGCATCGGTCAGCGTTTTGCATCCAGACACTCAGCTAAACTTCTTGGATTTAATGCCGCTGGATTTGTACTGTGGAAACTCACCTGTCAATCTTCAAAAGTGCATTACACTCCTGTCATGTGACTTACACCGTGTGTTTCTTCAAGACAGAATAAAGACATCAGGAATGAAATAATATACTCTATGCTAGGGCTGCACGATATATCGTTTCAGCATCGATATCGACAGTCACATTGCAGGATGTGCGATGTTTAGTATAGGCTACTGATCTTTATACTGATTGTTTTCTTTGCTCACACACAGACACGGTGTCTACACCGGATGCGACAGTTGTACAGAGATACCCATTTTAATTACATTTAGTAGCGGAGCTACTGCAAGCGGTTTTCAGTGCTGGAAATCCATTTATCCTTTGTCACGTTTGCTTAGCAATGGCAGATGCCATGAAAGCGCAAGCTCCCGAGCGCTTTGGAAAGAAGGAGAAAGCGGCGCGATTGGTGTTTTCCATGTGTTTTTAGGCACAACATGTAATCGGCCCCAAAGTCTGTCTACACTGGACGCGACAAAGCAACTGTTGCCCATCATTTGAACTTTGTGTCAGTACGTCAAATAGAATGAGGCATCAGTTTACTGTCGGGGATTTGTCGTGTCGCACACAATCCAGTGTAGTCAGTCACACAGCATCACTGATTATAATGGGTTCTATTGTATTTTGTTGCGCCGCTTGCGTCCGGTGTAGACACGGTGAGAGCCACGCTGATGCATGTGAACACTGAATTCTGTTCACTTCTGCGTCTATCTGTGCCTGAAATACTGTGCTCTGCAAGTATCCTTGTAAACGCAGTTGCTTATGGCTTAGGTGAAGGTAAACAATTGAGAAAGAAAATGGATGTGTAACAGTATATTGGTTTACAGCAGTTTAATGTTCCTGAGGCTTTCTGCGTTATGAATGTTAATCAAACAACAAAACACAAAGAAAATTCACTTTTGTAGCTTTAACACAGATTTATTAGATTTATACAGTGTTATTTTACATTTGATTATTCAATTTCTGTACCTGAATACTGTTAGACTTACCTGAAAAATATAAAGCACTGCTTATTTCATTTGTATCTTTGTTCTGTTATTTATCTATACTTGTATTTCCTATGCTGATTTACTCGCCTACAAAAATCACCCCAATCATTGATTAGTTTTTTTTCTAAATAAACTTTTAAAGTCATGTGGTGATTTTTTTTCATATCGCAAAAAAATTAAATATCGCAATGTGAGTTTTTTTCCAATATCGTGCAGCCCTACTCTAGAAAATATATTCAAGCTCAGTGAGATCCAAATCCACCAAACACTGCAACATCAATCCATTCAAACGTTCAGTCTTAAAGGGACAGTTCACCCAAAAATGGAAATCATGAGTTTCTTTATTCTGCAAAACACAAAAGATATTTTGAAGAATGTAGGTAAGCATACAGTTGACGGTACCCATTGACTTCCATAGTGTGGAAAAAAATACTATGGAAGTCAATGGCTACCGTCAACTGTTTGCTTACCTACATTCTTCAAAATATCTTCTTTTGTGTTTAGCAGAAGAAACAAGTGGATGGTGAGTATTTTTGGGTGAACTGTCTCTTTAAGGACACTGCATTTCTCATAAGAGAGAGTCAGTTTAGACACTCTGTGCCGAGGCGCCACTTCTAGGCTCATAAAGCAAAACCTGATGACAATCACAGTGTTTCATGACTGATAAATATATAATAAATCACCTATATCAGAAATAAATTGATATTTGGTCTGTATCTAATGCATTCACACACTTCTACATGTGCTTCAGTATCTTTAGGGCCGTGGTGTGTGTACATTGCACACAAACACATGTGATCATATAAAGCTCAGGTATGTGAAGGATTCACTGTGAACTTCAGGCTGTTATTTAACAACACCACACATGACAACAAGAAACAAGATCTGAACCTGTAAAAACCAGAATCACTGCAGAGCACTCCATCTGATCTGAATATGCAAAGTTCTAGTTTTATCACCCAAAAGCTATGCAGCCAGATGAAAAAGAGCCAAGATAACAAACCAATGTGCAGAAGGGCTCCGAATTAAATTGTTAAATCAATTAATAATTATATAAACCAAAAGTCAATTGTTCCGATTTACTGTCAAACAATTAAAACAAGAAATAATTAAAGGGGTCATGTGATGTGATTTCAATTTTTTCTTTCTCTTTGGAGTGTTACAAGCTCTTGGTGCATAAAGAAGATCTGTAAAGTTGCAAAGACTAAAGTCTCAAATCCAAAGAGATATTCTTTATAAAAGTTCAGAGTCAGCCACGCCTACCTAAAACGCCTCGTTCTAACACGCCCCCACATATCTACCTCACTATGTGGGAAGATTTGCATAACGCCGCCCAAATGTTCACACAAAGAAAGGCGGCGTAACTTTTAGTCTCGCTGTAGTTTTGTTAACACTGCCGCCATGTCGTGAAGACGCTGTGTGCTTCGTTGTGAAAGCGAAACTACTTTGTTTGGTCTTCCAAAAGAGGACACGACTAGAAATCAGTGGTTAAGTTGTATTTACAACACTGTTCCAGAACACTTCAACCCAAATATTCAGATGTGTGATGCACATTTTGCGGAGGTTGAGGACTGTTTCCTGTGAGAGTAGCCTACAATGCC
>NW_015505486.1:521813-544155 GCF_001515645.1 Sinocyclocheilus grahami
TGTTTGTCATTTCTCCGATCACAAATGCAGACATGGTTTTATGTTTACACGGCGCGATGCAACGCAACGCGTAAAAAGACAGTATAAGTCATTATAATCAGTAATTATGTCCCCACTGGATGCAACAAATGCCTCGTTTGTAATGGGTTTGAATGTTTTTGTCTCATCGCTCCGGCTGGGACACGGCATCAACAGTATGGTGGTGAGGGGAGTAACATTTCCGTCACACGCTTGAGGTATTCGGCCAATCACAATGCACTGGATAGCTGGCCAATCAGAGCACACCTTGCTTTTCAGACCGATGAGCTTTGTAAAAATCGACGCGTTTCAGAAAGGCGGGGCATAGAGGAGAAACAATAATGTACAGTATGTGGAAAATAATGTGTTTTTTCTTTAAACCGCATAAACATTTCATTTCTCCAAATAATGTTCTTTTTAGCAACATCATATGACCCCTTTAACAAATTAATCATTAAAGGTGCTGTACGTAGGATTGACACCGAGTGGTTGAACTAGGTTTTCCAGTCCAAATTCAAAATATTGGAGAGTTTTTTTTTTCACCGGCCCCTCCTCTTCAGACTTGACGCACACGCAGGTTGCCAGAATGACGACACCAACACTTTCGTTTGCCAGCTTCCATGACTGAAATGAAACAGGCTGTGTTTCCCACCAAACGGCAACCCGGGGTTGGGGTGCCGAGATACAATTGGGTAAACTGGCAGTGGGCGGGTTTCACAAACCAAAACAAAGCTCGACATTCCGGCCCGGAATGCACATTTTCAAAGGAGAATAACTGATTGTAGCATTGTGTTTCAGATAAACATGTATGTTAACTTAGCATGTTTCTTAAATACTAATATTATGGTATTTTGATGCTTTAGTAGAGTCAAAAATGTACATACAGCACCTTTAAAATCCACCAACTTGTCTTGGAATGTTGCATTATTGTAAAAATAAATATGAATTACTGCTAAATATTATTTTAAAAATAAAACGACAAAAGCAGATAAAATTACTAAAGCTTAAACTAAAATAAATACAAATTAAGGTGAAATAAGTATTAAAAACAATATTCGTAAAACTTGAAACAATACAAGTTGAGGCTAAATGTAAATATTTGTAAAAAAAAAAAGTAATAATGACACAAGCACGTAAGAAAAATTACTCAAATTTAAATTTAAATAAATATTTTTTAAAAGTTCTTGGAAATCAAGGTTTGGAAGCATATCTTTTTCTATCATTTTTATAAGTCATTTTAATATAGTTTTGGTTCAAATGACTTGTGCAGGCAATTGGACTTTTATACTAAAAATGATAAACTATCTCAAGTTTTTTAGTTGAAGTAGGTGGATTTTTTACAGTGTTGATCATTTTAGTGTTTTTTTTTAATGTGTGTTAATATTTTAAAAAGTGTACTCTATGTGCTTTCATACAGTCTTGCAAAACAAACTGATGTATTTAATTATTTACTTATCTCATTTTATTATTTTAATTATTCATAAAATAAATTAGAATATTTAACTTTTTGTTTAAGTAATTATTAACCGATTTAATTATTTCATATTGAGGACTTTGGTCCTAAATGCACCAAATGACATAAAGGTTACAACATCTTATAAAAAAAATTTCCTCCCACATTTTCCTAACGGCCTAATTGTTTGTCATGTGAATTTATTCTATGCATTTATGCCGTTTTGTTTACCTTTTTCCAATCAAATACGCAGCAGATCAGAGCGAACCCTATAGCACGATTTTCTGCCTCTATTTGACTTTGGCATGCAAAAGACTGATAAATTCATAATTAATGGCATGGCTGGTTCAGTCGCCCCATCCCATATCTCACACATTCATATGCATCTAATCGTGCATATTAAAGTGCATGAAGCTTCACATATGTTTAGTTGAGGATGGAGGAAGTTGGAGCTGATCAGTGCATCTGCACCACTCCTTCAGCTCGGAGCCCAAAGCACGAGACACTCAATCGCAAAGCATCGCATCGCACGCGCCCCCTCGCCGCGGCGGTACTCACATCTTTCTTGGGGATTTTGGGAGTGGTGTTCTTATATTTGGACGTCTTGAAGCGATTCATGCTGAGCTGCTGGCCGCGCGTTTGAACCTTCCGGGTGTCACGCTGTTGTGATGATCGCGACGCGTGCGTTTGAATGAGTGCGTCTCTGTGACGCAGAGCGCAGATCTACAAACCATCCTCTCTCTCTACAAGCGCTGCAGCAAATCACGTGTCAGACAAACAAAAACGCGGCCGGGATCCGTAGTTTCCGCCTTCTTCTTCTTCTTCTTTTGGAGTTTTATGGTGGTTGGCAAACAAACGATAAGTGCATTCCCGCCACCTACTGAGCTGGAGTGTGGACCATTGATGGAATAGGAAGAACTAAATAAATAAATAAAAGAAACCCTTCTAAATCCTGTTAAACATATCTACTTTTTTAAGTATGTCATTAAAGCATTATATATTTTATAATGATTCAAGCCATTATTCAACAAAGTTTTAAGTGTAGTATTTTCTATCCCCATTTCTTTGAATTCTTCCAACAGAAATGCTCTTTCATTATGTAGTTTCCGCCTATGGGCACTACCCCTATATAAAAAAATTAATTAAATTGGCAGCAAAGTATTTTTACCCTTTTTAGCCTGAAATACCATACTACATCTTAAAAAACATCAATAGTAGTAACAGTATTTAGAGTAACTGTGGTATTTTGGTCAAAAATAAATGTTTTCTAGATTTTTTTTTGGACCATTGATGGAATAGGAAGAACTAAATAAATAAATAAAAGAAACCCTTCTAAATCCTGTTAAACATATCTACTTTTTTAAGTATGTCATTAAAGCATTATATATTTTATAATGATTCAAGCCATTATTCAACAAAGTTTTAAGTGTAGTATTTTCTATCCCCATTTCTTTGAATTCTTCCAACAGAAATGCTCTTTCATTATGTAGTTTCCGCCTATGTGCACTACCCCTATATAAAAAAATTAATTAAATTGGCAGCAAAGTATTTTTACCCTTTTTAGCCTGAAATACCATACTACATCTTAAAAAACATCAATAGTAGTAACAGTATTTAGAGTAACTGTGGTATTTTGGTCAAAAATAAATGTTTTCTAGATTTTTTTTGTCACACATCGTGTTCCCGTGTTCAGCCTGGAGGGGCCTCCCGATCCAGAGTTTAGCCCTGAAAGCCCGGAGGCTCACAAATGCCTCCCCCCTGCTCCTGCCTCCACCACTGTCGTTTGGCAGCCCCTCTGCTCGCCGTCAGCCCACCATCAATACGGTGCGAGCTCCGCGGGTCTGCCATCCTCCAGCATCGCCATGGCTGGAGAATCCCTCACCTCCGCCTCCAGCCTCCGAGGCCCGGACACTGCCTCGGCCCGTAGACCCAGCGGCTCCACCTCGGTTTCTAGCTCCCTCGCCTCCACCATCACCCATCGATCCATCAGCTCCACCGGGCTCCCTCGTCCCTCCGGCTCCACCTTGGTCGGATGTCGACCCGCCATCGCCTCAGGACTCCGCTCTTGGGCTCCTTCCTCCCGCCAGCTCCACCTTGGTCCTCAGTCGCTCTGGCTCTGCCGTGGATCTCCGGATCTCTGCCTTAGTAGCCAGAGCCCTCGGCTCCACCCTGGCCCCTCGGATCCCCGGCATCCCCCTGGCTCGTTGGCTCTCCTTCTCCGCCAACCTGCTCCACCGCCGTTGGTCGGCCCCCTAGAGTCGGCGGTCATTCCTCCTCCATGGCTCCTCCCTCCGTCGGCTCCACCGTGGGTCGCCATAATGGCTGTGGCCTGGGTCCTGCTTGGCTCCTCCTGCTCCGGGCCCCTCCTGTCTCCTCCCTGGATCCGCCCTCCTTCGTCGCCTCCCTGGTCTCTGTCTGCCGGCCCCCTCCCGGGTGTCCGTCCTCCTCCTGCGCCTCCTCCCAAGCTCCCACCTATGCCTACATCTGTTGTGGTTACGGTGTATTTGGTCATGTTCCTGTCCTCGTTTAGTTTGATTATGTTCCATTGTCACCTGTGTTCTCCTGATTGCCCTGTGTTTAAAAGTCCTAGTCTGTTCAGTTTGTGTTTGTCAGGTCTACTTGTTCTCTACATGTGTTGGCTCAAGCTCCTATTGTGGATTATCTCCTGAGTTTCCTTGATTAAAGACAGTTCTCGTTTACTCGTGCCTCCTGTACTTCCTCAACAGCGTAATGTGACTGTGTGTGTGTGTGTGTGTGTGTGTGTGTGTGTATATACTATTTAATGGTGAATTTATATCTGCATCTATGTTCTGGAATTTCATTATTATTATTATTATTATTATTATTTCAGTTAAGACAATAACCTTTCTTGTTGGAGAAATATCTGAAATGAGTCTAAAAATGGTAGTCATAATGTGTGAAATAATATCTGTGCATTTTACAGATAAGAACCGTGCTGCACTGTACTTGTATTTTTATGTAATTTATTTGTATTATTCGGTCCATTTCTTGTTTATTTTCTTTTCGTTCGATTTTGAAACATGAAAGTTATTCTAACCTTCAATTACTCTTTTTAATTAATTTAATGAATGAATTCAAATATTTAAAAAATTGAATATGCTTGTATAACGCATTTTTAATTATATTGACTTTGCATTGTATATGGTATTTCCCTGTTTTGTGTTTAATGTTGGGATGAAGTCCTCAACTCTAACTTCATCTTCACGAGCCCGTCCACTCTACTCAGCTCAGTTCATTAGGATAGGATTGGCTAAACTAACCAAGAATCTCGCCGCTCGCACATGCGCAGTCGCTCTCTTGTCGGTGAGTGAGTGGCGAAGATGGCGTGCTCCGCGCGCTGGATGGCGGCTGCGGTGTCCTCGGGTCACAGACGGGCCTGCTCTCCTCTCCTGTCCAGCGCGGATGAAGTCCGTAGGAGCATCTCGACGCTGTCGGGCCGCCGGGTGTGGACTGCGGTGACACTGAGAGGCATGACAGGTGAGAGACAGAGGCCTGAGCATCAAACCACACACACACTGCTGCTAACTCTGAGTTCAACACATGCGGTTACAAATCAGATCTGATATGCATTCAGCTTCATATGACACAGATGACATGATGGTGCAGCCATTAAACGTTCAACTCTAAAGCAACAACACATGCACACGTGATCAAGAGCTGCCTAATCAATAGGTTTTTTTTTAGGGTTCTGTAGTTGCTACACTTCATGTTACTGTATTAAAACAGTAGTAAATATGCTGTTCATAATAGTAATGAGAGTGTTGTGTGTCACAGCGGTGAGCCCTTCTTCTCATGTCATCTGTAAGATGTGGTTCCACACCAGCTCTCCTGCCAGAAAACAGGATTTCTACCAGATCCTAGCAGTTCCACGCACAGCCACGCAGAAGGAGATTAAGAAAGCTTATTACCAGGTAATATACTAGACACCTGGCTGCTGTGTGTTTGTCTTCTTATTGTGAATATAGACCGGGGCTAGTTGTCACAAAGATGCTGTATTTTAGAAACTATGATTTGAGTTAGAAGTATAATCACACAAATACTAGCAGCGATGCACGTTTCATACATATCAATTATTAACATTTTCTATTGGACATAACAATGGTTTCGTACTTTTTTTTTTTTGCTGTTTTGTTATAATTTATTTATAAATAAAACAATAAACAGATAAAAATGGTCCTTATAGTAATTAAAAATAGTATATAATACCTTACAATGACTGTTGTACTCTAGATAGTAGATTTTATATAAGAAAATAATATTCTTCACAAATCATTGTTAATAAAGCAGGTTTGCAGGTAGTACTAAATCTATTTGTAATAATCAAAAAAAAATTTTTTTTTAGTATTATACTTTTTAAAATAAATTCTGTGTTTGCTGATATTGTAAATATACATTTTGGCCTTTTAAAAAAAATTTTTTTTTTTACAGCATTCAAACTAGAGCCCGACCGATATGTAACAAATAAAAAAAAAAAGTAGACAACATCACTGATTATAATGGGTTTTATTCTACACCGGATGCGAGCGGCAATAGAATTCTATTGTATTTTGTCGATGTGATGTGACCGATGTGATAAGCATGAGTTCTGGGCCGCGGCGCGGCCGGTAAACACCGGCATTGAGTGGCCACGATCAGCTCCGGTGGCCGTATCACAGGCTTTAATGCGCCGCAGACGCGTGCCCTGATGCGTAGATCAGCTCTAGTCCCTAACGTCACTGAATCTGCTGTTAAAAATGAGCCATCCATTCATCATATCATCATGCAAAACTAAGAATTAGAATCGTTGCAATGTGACGATCAAATATAGGTGCAACCGTGCGGGTGGATCATTTGAAGCAGCGGACTCGGGTGAAGTTTGAGCTCATCCGTGCATCTCTACACTACACTGACCTGGGTCGACAGTAGCAAACAATAGCGCCAGTAGCGCTCTGCTGGACATACTAAGTAATTACACCATTCAGAAGCATTTAATCTGCGTTATATGTTCTGTAAAAAAAAATCATATCGGCGGCATATTCGCCGATACCGATAATCTGGGACAGGCTCATATCGGCCGATAATATCGGCTAAATGATATATCGGTCAGGCTCTAATTCAAACTAAAGCTTAACATAATAAACAGCAGATTTCTATTTTCAACATTTAGATGAAGTATTGACTGGAGTAAAAAGTGTGACGACTATTTGCAGTCTCATTTTTGGCATTTGACAGTTTGTGTTTTCCCTCATTCAGATGGCAAAGAAGTATCATCCAGACACTAACAAAGACGACCCTCAAGCGAAGGAGAAGTTTGCACAGCTAGCTGAGGCCTATGAGGTTTGAAGCGCTTGCTCTGTGAAAGCTTGTTCTGGCATCGGTGTGGACTGATGAGCAAATTAATGAATGTTTTGTCGTCAGGTGCTCAGTGACGAGGGGAAGAGGAAACAGTATGACACGTATGGCTCTGCCGGGTTTGACGCGGGTCAGGCCGGTGCGGGACACCAGCAGTACTGGAGCGGAGGGAGCAGCATCGACCCCGAGGAGCTTTTCCGCAAGATCTTTGGCGAGTTTTCCGGAGCTCGAGGCTTTGGGGATTTCAACGCCATCTTCGATCAGCCACAAGAGGTCAGATGTGGTCTCCTCTGGAGATATCTAGTGGATTCTGATTGAATTGTGAAGGCGAGCAGTCAGATTGGAGCATGCTGTTGATATTTTTGTGTTCAGTATACACTGGACAATTAGGGCTCTATGAAATCAGTTTTATTTTTCCCAGATTCTATTTTACCCCCCCCCAGTTTTTTGTTTTTGTTTTACAAAATTTTGTTTTGAAGTTATGATTCCCTGTTATTTATATATATTTTGTTTTTATTTATTTTATTATTATACTTTGTTTATTTTATTTTATTTTTTCCAAATTAATTTTCTGAATTCCATTTTAATGGTTTCATTCAATTTGAGTCATTATGATGTCTAATTGTATTCCTAAAACTTCACAAATTAATCAATACTTTAAAATGCAGTTCAATTAAAAAATATCCATTCATTTACAATAAAACACTGCATTATTGTATTTATTTTTGGGGGTGTCAAATAAAGTTCATTTAAAACTTGGATGTTAAAATCTCATAAAATAATATACTACTAATAATAGTTATAATAACAATTGCTATTTTTAATTAATATTTCTTTGAAAAGTAAATTTAATATACAATAGTGATAAATTTCATAATATATTATTAATTAATGCACAAAATATTAATAGCATTTTATAATAATTCATAGTTAACTGGACTTTTATTTTTGCTGATTGTCACGAAAACCGTTGAATTTCAGTTTGACTTGCCAGTATGATTTATTCAACTGCAGTGGCAAAATGCTCTTTAAAACTGCCGAGACATGCAGAACATGAACATATTTAAATTTATTTATTATATATTCAAGAATTTAATAATTACTGACGCTCTTTTATATCATTGTTTGAATTCGATTTATTGTGTAGCCTTGCTTCATATATTTCAAAATGTGTCAATTTCAATGACATCCTGCGCTATACAGTAAATTAAATTTTTATAGAATTTCCAGGGGTTCCACAATTCTGTCTGCATTTCCAGCATCATTGAAATCATAGAGCCCTAGATGCTCAATGAACCCTCTGTTCTGTTTGCTAACAGTATGTGATGGAGCTCACGTTCGCTCAGGCTGCCAAAGGAGTGAATAAGGAGATGAAGGTCCACATCGAGGACACGTGCCAGCGCTGCAGCGGCAGAGGCCATGAGCCCGGATCCAAAGTCCAGCACTGCGGCAGCTGCAACGGGACAGGCATGGTAAGTGACGCCCTTGAGCGCATCAGCTCATTTAGACGTGTCTGATGACTGGGCATCTGTGGTTTATCCCTGCAGGAGACAGTGAATACGGGGCCCTTCGTGATGCGCTCCACCTGCCGGCGCTGTGGTGGGAGGGGCTCGGTCATCACCTCGCCCTGTACGACGTGCCGCGGGACGGGACAGACCAAACAGAGGAGGACCGTCACGGTGCCTGTTCCTGCTGGTGAGTTAGCTGCTTCTTTTCAGGCTTCAGGGAATGGATTGAGTTTTGAGGGTTTGTTTACTGTGATGTTCAGGAATCGAAGATGGGCAGACAGTCCGAATGCCTGTGGGGAAGAAAGAGATCTTCATTACGTTCAGAGTGAGTACATCACCACTGTTTTCAGGTTTCAAAAGCATGCATTTAGCGATTACATTTAAAGGGTTAGTTCACCCAAAAATGAAAATTAGGCCATTATTTACTCACCCTCAAGCCATCCTAGGTGTATATGACTTTCTTCTTTCAGATGAATCCAGTCGGAGTTATATTAAAAATGGTCTTTGATCTTTCAAGCTGTTTAATGGCAGTCAGCGGGTGTTGCAGTGCATCAGTCCAAAAGAAGTGAAATAAAGCGCATCCATCCATAATAAAAAGTGTCTCACATGGCTCCGGGGGGTGAACAAAGTCCTCCTGTAGCGAATCCATGCGTTTTTGTAAGATAAATAACCATATTTAAAACGTAATAATCAATTTAATCTAGCTTGCGCTCACTGTTGTACACTGGAAGCAGCTCCGGGTGGATGACGTAAGACGTCGGCTTTGCGCATGCGCCGCTCAGAAGTGACGAACACGGAAGCGCAGCGGAGAGATCAAAACAAACAACGGTCACTAATTAGAAGTACAAAACGAGGATTTGTAAAGAAGAATGTCGGAGGATTTCAATATAAGCCAAGAGGAGACTGGTTTTCCTTTGCTAAAGTAAGGAAACTTTGCTTCCTTTGATCCTGTAAACAAACGTTGGTTTTCACGAGACTCACCGGCGCATGCGCAACGCCGACATCTTACGTCATCCTCCCGGAGCTGCTTCTGTGTACAACTGTTGGAGCAAACTACATTAAAGTGATTATTACGTTTTGAATATGGATATTTTTCTTACAAAAACGATTCGCTACAGGAGGACTTTGGGGAAACACTGCATATTATTCAATATTTTAATTTGAATGTCGGATTGAAATGAACGCTATTATTAGAGTAGTTAATCGTTAGCCTAAGCGCGGCTAATGCTAATATAATGAGCATATGAATGAAGTTTCTTTATTAACTATTTAATGCTCCTATAACTTTTATTAGGGTAAAAAAAACAGGAGGACATGATGATATTTACTATTTTTACACACCAGAGGCTTTTAAATAATTAATTGTGAATCTAAAATATGCGTGTTAGAGAATTTACAAATGGTTAGCATTGTTTGTGTAATATCAGTCAGAAGTTCTGGGCTTTTTAAAAAAAATTTTTTAGCTGACTTAGTTGTTATTCTTGACTGAATAGCTCTAGGGTTTCAAAAGCCCTTTAAAATTAAATATGTACACATTTTTGGATTAAACGAAAGTAGTCAAATGTTTTAATTAGCATGTTTTTGTGTTTTGCTTTGGTACCGAAATTGGTACCGAAAACCGTGGATTTTCACTGGTATTGGTACCGAATACTGACATTTTGGTACCGTGACAACACTACTTGAGGGTGAGTAATTTATGGGCTAATTTTCATTTTTGGGTGCACTAACCCTTTGTCAACCAATCAGAATCAATAATTCTACAGCCCTGTAGTATATAAGAGTGTATATAGGTACAGTCGTATTCAAAACTCAAAGTCCATGTTCAAAATGTGTTTGTGTATATATGAAGAGTTTATTTGCAAAAACTGATGAATGCGGTTAAAAATGTAAAAAAAAAAAGAGCTGATTGCTGTACATTATTCTCCACATATAGCACGATCTGAACCCTAAACACGTTTAGTCAAAAAAGCCGGTATTGTCCACTTTCAAGCCGACAAGTGTCCTTGGTGAGGGAACAATGGTGAGGGAAAAGCTCCGTGTGTTGCGTGTAATCACATCCATACAGTTTATGATCACAACAACAACAACGTTTGTCCGGCATCTACATTGTCATCTGAGGAGATTACAAAGATTAAACGAGTGTTTTTGTTTGTAACTCTGAAACATGAAATGTGGAGTTATCTGCTTTTGCTATAAAACGAACTTTCAATATGTAAAAAAAAATAAAAAAAAAGTTTCAATTAACTTTAATTTTGTAAGTTACCTGTATTTAAGTTTAATTACTTAATCAAAACAACCCAACTGCAGTTTGATTGATATTTCTTGGAATGCACAATAAAAAAAAAAAACATGATTTCTGAAAATAAATAAAAATGGAGTTATCGGTTTTTGCAAATAAACTCTTCATATGTGGTTTTTATTTTATAATATTATTGTATTATAATACATTTCTTTAACATATAATATAACGTGTTATAATACATTTTTATTTTACAAATTTTTACATGCATATTAACATTTTGATAAAAAAAAATTCTATCTTTGCTGATAACTGGTGTTAAAAATGTACCGTTTTGACAGATTTATTTCTTTATAATTATCAGACTAAAGCTCCAATTTATTATTTTATTTGCTACCAGTAAAGTTTTTCCAAACATTTATAATTTACAGCAGAAAAGTGTTTAATACCTTTAAAATATTTGGGACAATTTATTTTATTTGCTTCTCATAAATTAGACTGATGCTAATAATGAAAATGAAGCTAATATTTGTTAACAATTCAGATATCATGTCTATATACCCATCTAAGTGATCTGTCGTGTGCCCTTGGCAGAGCTTTCTGTTCCTATTTAAGGACTTTTGGTACTTAATTAGTCTCTCAGTCTGAAGACTGACGTCTCTTTACAATGAATGGATTATGCAGGAACATTCTGGGCATGTATAACCCCAATCACATCCTCTGTGCTGTCTGTTTGCTTGTATATTTGACACTCATTGTCTGTGTTGTTGCTCTCAGGTCCAGAAGAGTCCGATCTTCAGGAGAGACGGTGCTGATATCCACTCTGATGTCATGATCTCTGTGGCTCAGGCCATACTGGGCGGCACGGTCAGAGCACAAGGACTCTACGAGAACATCAATCTCTCGGTGGGACATTAAACATGACCATATTGTAAAATTAAAGAAGCAGTTCACCTAAAATGAATTTATGAAAATGTCCTCACCCTCAGGCCATCCAAGATGTAGATGAGTTTGTTTCATTGGAACAGATTTGGAGAAATGTAGTGTTACATCACTTGCTCACCAATGGATGCTCTGCAGTGAATGGGTGCCGTCAGAATGAGAGTCCAAACAGCTGATAAAAACATCATAATAATCCACAAGTAATCCACACTGCTCCGGTCTCTCTGTTAACATCTAGTGAAGCGAAAAGCAAAATTAGGATGTTTTTACCTTCAAACTGATGCTTCTGGACAAAATATGAGTCCTCTATTCAAAATATTGCTTTCTCCAGTGAAAAAGTTATCTGGTCTGAATCAGGAGAGAAATATGCACAGATCGAGCACTAGTTACAAGTGTAAACAGTCCAAACAAGTTATGGATATGTTGGTGGATTTTAATATGAGAGGACAACAACGGATGGACTTTTTCCGATGGAAGAAACGTTATGGATTATAGACTCAAATTTTGGCCAAAGCAATGGTTTAAAGTTCAAACGTCTAGATGGATTTGGATGTATTTCTTTATAAGCACACAGTTTTTCTCTTCACAAGTAATTAACTGATGGACTGGAGTGGTGTGGATTATTGTGATGTTTTTTTATAGCTGTTTGGACTCTCATTCTGACGGCACCCATTCGCCGCAGAGGATCTATTAGTGAGCAAGTGATGTAATGCTACATTTCTCCAAATCTGTTAAATGAAAAAACAAACTCATCTACATCTTAGATGGCCTGAGGGTGAGTACATTTTCAGCAGATTTTCATTTTTGAGTGAACTACTCCTCAATTTGAGATATTCTTCTGCATATAAAAACAGTTATTCACTCAGTGAATGCTCTTGTAGATCCCATCTGGGATCCAGGCCGACCAGAGGATCCGGCTCTCTGGTAAAGGTATTCCACGGGTCAGCGGCTACGGTTATGGTGACCACTACGCCCACGTCAAGATCAAAATCCCAAAGTATATAAATTATACAAATGGACTTGTTTTGCTGCTGTTTAAGGTTAAAATGACTGATCCATTCATGTGTCTTCTGTCCAGGATGTTGACAGACCGGCAGCGAGCCCTCATGATGAGTTACGCGGAGGACGAGACCGATGTGGAGGGAACCGTCACTGGAGTGACCAGCACCACCGCAGGTACAGTCATCACTGGAGCAGTGCAGTAGATTAGTCATGTCTAGTATCTGAGGCCTAACGTTACAACCGGTACCTGTCCCTGTCCAGGAGGGGGCAGTAATCAGACCGGCACAGGACACAAACAGAAAGACCAAGGCTTTTTCTCCAAATTACAGAAAATGTTTAGCTCCTCCTGACAGCCACAAACCAGGTAGGCAGATTTGTTTTAAGATACAACTCCCTGAAATCATTTGAATGATTGTAAGGATTGGGAAAACCTGAATAAAGCACTATTTTAGAGAATCAGTACCTGGTTTGTGGCTGTTTGTGAATTCAGTACATTTTAATCATTTTTTTCACAGTGTAAATTTGGTCAAATAAGCACCTTTTAAATTTTAGGATTGGGATCTCTTGCGCTCAGGTGGACATCTGTGGCATTTAAAAGCCCTATTGGATCTCATAGATTCGTTCCTGTATTTGTTTGTTTTTACAGGTAAAAGATCCACTGGAAATTGAGACTTTAGTGGAGATTCAGATTCACGGTAAACCTGATGGACATAGAAGAGAAGCAAGCGAGTCTTCTGCTGCATTGAGTTCATCTTGAACGCTCCTCAGAAACTACAAATGATGAAGAGCTGTGGATGCATTATTGACTTCTAAGAGAAGATCCCAGAGGAATATGATCTACACACATGTACCCGTCTTACCTGAAACTGTGTGATATCAGCCTTAGCGCCAACATGAACTATATAGATCTCGTCTTTGGTCTGTAGTTTTACGTTAAGGTTTTACGTAGTCGGGTCTTTCCTTTTCTGATGTTTTGAAGCGATTCATAAACGGATGGGAAATCTTTACTTCAGTAACAATATCATTTCAGAATCATTGCAGAAGAATGTGTTCAAGATCTTTGTGTGGACACCTCACTGAACGTTACATCCTTCTGCTTGATTAGCAGTGTACATAGACAGCTGTTGATATAAAAATCATTTTAATGTGTTGTAGAGTTAAATATGCAATAATAATGATTAAAATCTGTGTGACAACTGTAAATGACTTTGTTGTTGAATATATGGTGTGTGTGTTTTAACCTGGTGCATTATTCACGGGAAAGAAACTGTTTTAGCTTTAGAACAATACTACAAAGTTTGTTAAATATGAAAAACTCAAACTGGTAAATGTTGCTAGTACTTCACTGAAAAATGACATTGTCTTTTAAAAAAATAAAATTTTACACTTAACCCAAATAACTGGGTTTAAAACTACCGTCCATAATCAATATAAATCGTTTTTTCCCCCTCAATTATGTGTTTGCTATCAAACCAAATTGTCCATAGTAGGACAGCTATATATAAAGTTGAGGTAACAGCAAGTTTAGCATTCTGAAAGATTAAAAACCGCTTTTAAACAAAGTGGACATTTCCTGGTTTGTAGGCTGTGCAATTTCTGTGATACACCGTCAGTTGCCATAGAAAATCATTATAACTCATCCCTCAGTTTGTAAGAAATAACACAAAAATCGTGTTTACACTAACGCACAAGCCTATGTGACAGGACCCATTTAAACATTAAATATGAAAAGTAAAGCTAAAAGAATTTAAATTGTGCATTTAATATGAGACTAGTTTGATAAAGTCACTTACTGACCTTCTTTGTCCAAAGCTGTAATTCCTTTCATGACCACTAATAATTATAGCTGATACGAATAATGTAAACACTTTAATTACCGTTAAAACCGTTTACTTGAAAAGCGCGCGGTTGCCATATTTCGTTATTTCGGGCTATTTCGTTAAGTCCTAATTTACTTAAGGTTAATTTCATTTTTTTATTATTATGTGATACAGTACATAATATTATACATATTTAAAAATACAACATTTTGTATAGAAACACTAATACATGATTTAGCAAAAATAGCTACAAGCTACACGTTTTAACTTCTACATTTTAAGAATGTTTTTCCTAAAAAAAAAGAATATGTTATTTTCTCTAGTAACTGACAAGATGACGCACTTGGTGCATAGAGCTTAAAGGTCTAGTTGCACACCGAGTCCAAAATTCTTAATTTTAAATTAAAGTTAAAAAAATTAATATGGCCTCATGTTGTGGCAATCACATTTACACACTGCCTCCGAAACTTTCGTCGGGCTATTTCGTTAAGTCCTAATTTACTTAAGGTTAATTTCATTTTTTTATTATTATGTGATACAGTACATAATATTATACATATTTAAAAATACAACATTTTGTATAGAAACACTAATACATGATTTAGCAAAAATAGCTACAAGCTACACGTTTTAACTTCTACATTTTAAGAATGTTTTTCCTAAAAAAAAAGAATATGTTATTTTCTCTAGTAACTGACAAGATGACGCACTTGGTGCATAGAGCTTAAAGGTCTAGTTGCACACCGAGTCCAAAATTCTTAATTTTAAATTAAAGTTAAAAAAATTAATATGGCCTCACGTTGTGGCAATCACATTTACACACTGCCTCCGAAACTTTCGTCGGTCTTTAAAGGGGTCATATGATGCGATTTCAAGTTGTCCTTTCTCTTTGGGGTGTTGCAAGCTGATTGTGCATAGATAAGATCCCTGAAGTTGCAAAGACTAAAGTCTCAAAACCAAAGAGATATTCTTTATCAAAGTTAAGACTCAGCCACGCCCCCCTAAAACGGCTCGTTCTAACACGCCCCCACACATCTTCCTCACTATGTGAAAATATTTGCATAATGCGCCCAAATGTTCACACAAAGAAAGAAGGCGTGGTTTTAGAAACCGCAGTTAGTGTTGAAGCAGCATGTCAGGGAGATGCTGTGTGTTTCTAGGCGAAAGCAAAAGCACTTTATTTGGCCTTCTGAAAGTAGATGCATTTAGGAATCTTTAAGATTACTTACAACAGAACAGCAATGCATTTTATGGACGACCGTTTCGTGAACCTAGGAGAGGAGGTAATTCTGACTTTGCTATGACAATCTGGCACTTCTGAATCAGCTACTGTTTTGTTATTAGTTTAAGTATTTGCTATTGACTGTTCAAATACAGACTTTTGCGCATCGTGTGTGTGTGTGTGTGTGTGAGAAAGAGAGCGAGCGTGAGAGAGAGAGAGAGAACGCGTCACATCACAGTAGAGTCAGCTGTCTTAACCGTGGCTTGTGTACTGCAAACACATACCAGCTTCATCACTGTGTCTGTCACGCGACTCTGTTCCCCTTTCGGGCTCTGTCTTTACATTTATTTTGAAAGATGAAGCTCGCGATTATGGTAAGGGGCGTTACATTTCCGACGAGTGCTTGCGGTGTTCGGCCAATCACAATGCACTGGGTCAGCTGGCCAATCAGAGCAGACTGCGCTTGTCGGAAGGAGGGACTTTGTAGAAAACGAAGCGTTTGAGAGAGGCGGGGCATAGAGGACCTACAATAATGTACAGTATTTGAAAAATAATGTGTTTTTTGAACATTAAAGCATGTCAACATATTCTGTTACACCAAATACACAAAATAATGATCTTTAAAAAAAAAACATCATATGACCTCTTTAAAAAAAATAGATCAGGTTCGTTTTTCTGCGTTTTCACATCCATAGCAAGCATTTTGATAGGAAAGAATGACGAATATGAAAAAAAACTGAAGAACACACACGAACATTTTCGACTAAGCGTGCAAAGACTTTAACTCTAGATCATTCTTTACTAAAAATATTTTTTAAAAATGATTAACGTTTTACTAGAATAAAAAAAAAATTGTAGGCTACTTAAATTGATTAAAATAAAACATGAACAAACAGTGAATGCAGCACAGTTGTGAATTTATTACTTATTACAGTGAACACAGAGCTGGAGGGAAAAATAATCATACATATGAGAAAAGGATAAAAAAAAACTCTTCTAAAGCTTAAAATTAATAGAACACTAAGGAAAATTAAAAAAAAAGTCTAAAACACTGTACTGTCTATCAACACCATTCCCCCCAATGGGCTTCAAAAAAAAAAAAAAAACACACTAAAAGTTGTCAGTAACTCAAAACACAAAATGTGCATAAAACCCAAACACAACCAATTATGCTAAGTCTATTTTATGATCTTATTAGTAAAGTAACAATTCCTTTGGTTCAAAAAGTCAAAATCCTGCTCAAAGCCGTTCATATGTTCGGTCCCTCAGGATTTGGTATTACATGTAACACTCTTCAAGAACAGCTTCATCAGTAAAAGTATGTGATTGTGTTAGTTCTTATATAAAACTAAATCGTATATGCCTTTCTGAGAAAAATACCGTTAGTTAAACACATGCCTCAGTAAATGAGGACGGATACACAAACCCCCACGATCCTTTTCAAATGCATGCCTTTGTGAAAATTGCACATGTTAGTGTGTTAATATGTAACGTCAAAGGGAGCAAAACCATTAATGTCTCCTTTTCATGAAATTATTGCATCCATAAATGTTAATATTATAGTCATCACCAAGTCAGATGAATGAATCACCTAAAGAAAAAAAAAATTACTTAAAATCTAGCTTGTTCAAATACAGTATACTAATTCAGCATTGTTCCCTTTTTTAAATTGCTTTCAAATAATCAAATAATATTAGCTTATTGGTTATATATGCCCTCTAGATATCATTGGCCATTTAAAAACTAATGTCTGATCAACCACTAGTGAAAAATACAGAAACTTGTTCGCCACTGAAGGAAGGGAAAAAAAAAAAAAAAAGGTAACTGCAAATTTTAATCTCAGCAAATCTTTTTTTATTGTTATTATTTTAGAATTGCGTGATATAAACTCACAATTGCTTTTTTCACAATTCTGAGAAAAGTCAGAAAAAAAGCGTAGAATCGCGAGAAAACCGTAGAATCGCGAGAAAAACGTAGAATCGCAATAAAAAATTAGAAATGCGACGTTAATATGTCACAATTCTGACTTTATAACTTGCAATTGCGACTTTATTTTTTATTCAGTGGCAGAAACAGGCTTCCATGTGAAACTGGAAACTGGCTCAGATATCGGTTATCAGTGAATCGTAAATCCAGAAATCTTGTGCTTTAACCGTCTGTGTAGAATAACCCTGAATGCCAAGTCTGTAACATATCATGTGTGATGACACAAAAATGACCTTATTGTGCAATTCTTCCATCTTTTAAATTCTAAACCTCTTCAAAAAGGCTTTTCTTCATGAACCGGTGTGCCAGTCATTTCTTGACGCAGCATCTCAGTAGTCTTTTCGGTGTAAATGCTGCATGCATGCATAGCATAGCTCGTTTAAAAGCATGCTTGACAAATGTGCCAATGGAATCAAGTACTTTTCTCTATAAACATACTCTGAACATGTACAAGTGTGCCAATGTTTTGCATGAGCCTGGTCCTGTTGTACATGCACATTTATGTTACTTTTGTGATATCAAACCTTAAGGGGGCGATTGAGTTTCCTTAACATGAGAAACTGACTGTAGAAGTCATCCATTTGCACTAATGCCCACTATAGCGCCCCTTATGGTGATGCATGAGAATGCAACAATTTACTAAGAAGTATGAAATCAAGCTTGCGTAGCCAGAAGTGTATGCATTCACATACTTGTGTAGAGTATGTTTCGGCCCATAAGTTGACTTGATACTGCAATAAAACTATACAAATACTTTCTGCATATTTCCGCAGCTCTTCTCCAGCCTTAAAGGAGTTCACCTAAAATCAAAATTGACTCACCCTCAGGTCATCCAAGATGTGGATGATTTTTGTTTCATCAGAACAGATTTGGAGAAATGTAGCATTACATCACTTGCTCACCAATGGATCCTCTGCAGTGAATGGGTGCCATCAGAATGAGAGTCCAAACAGCTGATAAAAACATCACAATAATCCACACCACTCCAGTCCATCAGTTAATGTCTTGTGAAGAGAAAAGCTGTGTCTTTGTAAGAAACAAATCCATTATTTTTAACTTTAAAATATGAGTCCGTAATCCATATCATCGCTTTCTCCAGTAAAAAGTCATCTCGTCTGAATCAGGAGAGAAATATGCAAAGATCAAGCACCGTTTACAAGCGAAAAACAGTCCAAAACAAATATGTTGGTGGATTTTGATGTGAGAGGACAACAGGGAATGGATTTTTATCAGCTGTTTGGACTCTCATTCTGACGGCACCCATTCACTGCAGAGGATCCATTGCTGAGCAAGTGATGTAATGCTGAATTTCTCCAAATCTGTTCCCATGAAGAAACAATCAACCTCTTGGATGGCCTTAGGATGAGGACATTTTCATCAAAGTTTAATTTTTTGGGTGATCTGTTCCTTTAACTTCATCAACACTGACAGGTGCAATAGTAACACCTGCCACAATAAAACACTATGCATAAACGATGCTATCCTGCGTTTAAACAGTCTATGTTCATACATTAAGAATAAATCACATTTACCCAAGAATGAGGGGGCAAATGGGATGCACTAAGAGGGAAATGCGTTGGAATGCCTCACAACTTTAAAGCAGAACAAACCATTTGTTCTCAACTATTATCTGACCCTTTTCTCCTCTCATTGGACCACAGTAGCTCACATGAGGTACCACGCAGCCAATCCGGCTAGAGCAGCGATCCAGGCAGCCAATATGACTTGACCGGAGGGATTTTTAAGCATGCTCATGGCCATCTGACAGATGTAAGATGATCCGCCACTGGCAGCTGAAATAGAACAAATTTAATTAATATATAAACAGTTTCATTTCTTAGGTTAATGCAGTTTCCCAAACGGGTTCACGAGGGAACTGTAGGGGGTTCGTGAATTGATGAAAAACTAAAAATTATTAAATTCGAAAGTAAAATTTAAATAGATAAATAGGGCTCCATGATTAATCAAAATAAAAGGGTAACATATAGTGATATAACTTTTGTAAATCAATTGTAAAAATCAAAGGCTGCAATTTAAATATATAAAACATATAATAAGTACTTAAGCATATAGAAATGTTCCACCAAAATAAAAGCCTAAAATTACTATGATTATCAAATATTAGTTTTTTTTTTAAAATTTTGCATTACAATTGTAATTTACAACAGTAATACATTTCTGTCGTAAGTATATAATTAGAGTTAATTAATATTATAATAATAGTAATGTTAATAATAATTTCATTTAAACATTTTTTAAATAAAACCAATAAAAAAATAAAACACTTACTAAAAAAAAAGATTAAATATTTTAGTGGTTTACTTGTATGTCATGTGACCTTTAACCATTGCCAGAGAACCATGAATATGCAAATGTTCCATTAAATTATTAAAATATTAAGATAAAATGTAGTTATGTATATATATATATAAATAAAATAATTAAATACAGGTTTTTTCACAATTAATTTTAAACTTGTCAATAAAAATTTGAAAATATGAAAAATAAATACAATAAATAATAATATTAAACAAGAAATAATTTAATATATACGTCTATTTAATTTCAAAATTGACTGATTTTTAAATTCATAAACTGAAATATAAATAAATAGATAAATAAACAAATAAACACTGACAAAAAAAGTTTGTGAACCTCTGGTTTAAAGTGTAATTAAGGTAGGATTAAATAATCTGGTCATGTTTACCCATTTTGGCCGCATAATACGGACACTGGCTGATGTCTCCTTGCATCTCGCCATGAGCACCATGAACAGGAGCGGCATCCAAAACATCATCCTGAAGGCTTTTTCCAACCTCCTCTAGTTCTCCAAAAATCTGCAGGCAACACAAAAGGAGGTTTACGGTAACAGATGAAGGGAAACAATGAGCGAGCAATGAGGAAATGACAAGCATTTAATGAAAAGCTCGTGGTCATGTGCGTTACATAAACACATTCAATTACATCTCACTGCAAACAAACAGACACTTTGTTAAAGGATGCTGGCAAAATGCGAGACACTGTTTTGACCCAGTTTTGTCCATTTAATTTCAGCGCTCATCTGTAATCTGCTGCGAGGACAAAGCCTCCATCTGCTGACGGATGAAACTCCAGCCCCACAGAGCAGAGAGACTCTCATCTTTAATTACACGCTCACTGGAGAGAGAAATGTTATTAACACAGTGACAGCGGGCTCAGCCGAACCGATCAGTCTAATAGAGAGACTCCAGGTAATGACCGAGAGAGGGATTATGAATGGTTTCATATTCATTCAGTGTTAGTGGAAAACCTCAGAGTAAATGCAGATATAATGATCCGAGTCGCAAACAACAGATCTTGAATCAATCATCATCATCCTTTAAAGCAGTCTTAACATAAAGAATCGAATTTCACCTTATTATTTGACAAAAGTTCACATTTTAGAATGTATTCAATGACACGTGTATTATTTAAAATAGAAAAATTGTAAAAAATAAATAATCATCATTGTCAATCAATAATTTATCATTTTAAAATGTAACACTAAATTAAATACAATGTACATTTGAAATGTAATTACTTTTTAAAATTGCATTTACCTTTCTGCATTAGCAAATAAAATAAATTTTAAAAATATAATAATAAAAACACATTACTTTAATACTTTAAAATTTACCTACATTTTAAAATGATGATTTTTTTTTTACATTTCTGTTTAAAGTCGTCTCAAATCCAAAGAGATATTCTTTATAAAAGTTCAGAGTCAGCCACGCCTACCTAAAAGGGCTCGTTCTAACACGCCCCCACATGTCTACATCACTATGTGGGAAGATTTGCATAACGCCGCCCAAATGTTCACGCAAAGAAAGAAGGCGTACCTTTTATTCTCGCTGTAGTATTGTTGTTGCCGCCGCCATGTCCTGAAGATGCTGTGTGCTTCGTTGTGAAAGCGAAACTACTTTGTTTGGTCTTCCAAAAGAGGACGATATCTGCTTCGTCATGCCTGGAGCTGATCCGTGCTGGTCGCTGAGGAAATACATCAACTTCGCGCTGTGGATCGCCGGATCGGCTTTCACCGTGGACGAAGCGGAGTCCAGCTCGGGGTCGTCATATGTGGTTTCCGCAAGCCTCCTTTGTCGAATCCGCCGCACAGTATAAGTCATTATAATCCGTCATTATGTCCCCACTGGATGCAACAAATGCCTCGTTTGTAATGGGTTTTATTGGTTTTGTCTCGTCGCGCCGGACACATGGAAACCATAGACTGTATGATGGAAACACAGTATGTGAGGGGCGTAACATTTCCGTAACAATTTAAAACAAAATTGCCCGTAAAAAAAGAAAGAAAATTATTAAATTAATTTGCATAGGTCTATTTCATTGCATGTCTAATTAATTAATTAACATATGTATATTTAATTTCAAAATAGAAAAGTGAGCATTTTGATCAAACATCACCAATACATTCTAAAGCCCCGTTCACACCAAGAATGATAACTATAAAGATAACGATATTATCGTCCACACCAGTGAACGATATCGTCTGTTTATTCTAAGCGCACACGTGTCTGCTGCTTTAAATTCTCGAGCTTGTTACAGCAGGATTGATTCTGATTGGGTGTCAAAGTTTGTATCATTCTTCAGCTGGAAAAAAATCATTCTGGAAGTGATTCCAACGATATTGTTTCTCTGTGCCTTTATCGTTATAGTTGTGGTGTGGACTCTGCTGTTCTTTAATATTGAGAATGATTTTTAAAACTATATTTTTATCGTTAGCTTTATAGTTATCGTTCTTGGTGTGAACAGGTCTTAACAGTGACT
>NW_015505486.1:544428-547988 GCF_001515645.1 Sinocyclocheilus grahami
GGCCTCTCGGCCTCTCTCATCTTTTTAAGTGGGAGAACTTGCACAATTGGTGGCTGACTAAATACTTTTTTCCCCCACTATATATATATATATATATATATACATATTAATAAATAAATAATTATATTTATATATGTATATTTAATTTCCAAACTGAATTAATAAACAATCACTGACTCAGTTTTTAGGTATTTATTTAATAAACTAAATTACACTAACAACTAAATTAAACAAAATTATGTTTTTGGTGCAAAAACACACTCACTACACATTGTAAGTTGCCCACAGGAAATGCTAAAAAATATGAACCCTTTCAATCGCAATTGAAACAGTAGTGTTTCTTCCAGCAGCACTCACCTCCATGTTGAACTGGAAGGCCAGGACGGCTTCCTCCACGATCTTCTGCTTGGTGTGCGAGTCCAGCTCCAGCTCGTTCATCCGGCTGCGGTACAGCTGTTTGAAAGCCTTGGCGCTGTGGATGCCGTCGAACTGGTAGAAGTTCAGGCCTTCTCCTGTGGGCGGCAGCTTCATGGCGCGCTGGGCCACCTTCCTCAGCACCTGGCCGCCCGAGAGGTCTCCCATGTAGCGGGTGTAAGCGTGAGCCACCAGAAGTGCGGGCTGGTCCCGGCCGATCTGCTGGATGCGCTCCACGTAGCGCTGAGTGGCGGGAGAGTGGCTGATCTGGTCCTGCCAGTCCTCACCATAGAAGTACTGCAGGTCCCGAGCCAGAGCATCCCGCCTGTGCAGCTCATGAGGGAAGTAGAGCGCCGCCAAATCAGGATGCTCCTTGTTTCTCTCCATCTCCTCTTCCATAGCCGAGTACGTGAAGTATAGAGCCACGTGACCGAGCTGACGACACAAGCACAGATCAAGAGATCACAATCACGTCAAACTAAACCGATGTCTTTGTTTTAGTTTCGTTGAAATAAAGTTAAATAAAATAGAAATATCTGATGAAAAAGAAAAATGTTGCCTTGGCAAATAACCTAAATAAAAATAAATAAATAAAATTAAAGCTAAATAGAAATATTTCAAGAAAACAAATAATAATAATAAAATGACAAAAACACATTACATTACTTAACCTTAAACTAAATTTAAAATAAAAACTATAATTAAAATAATAAAAAAGAAGCCAACTTTAAAAATTATAAATATTATAATGGTCTATAAATAATAGTAAAATATGTGAAACGTTATTTAAGTATCATTGATATGCTATTTATTTTTAATTAATGTTATTAATATAATATTATAAAAAAAAAATCCTGTATTCATGCAGAGCATCCCGCCTGTGCAGCTCATGAGGGAAGTAGAGCGCCGCCAAATCAGGATGCTCCTTGTTTCTCTCCATCTCCTCTTCCATAGCCGAGTACGTGAAGTATAGAGCCACGTGACCGAGCTGACGACACAAACACAGATCAAGAGATCACAATCACGTCAAACTAAACCGATGTCTTTGTTTTAGTTTCGTTGAAATAAAGTTAAATAAAATAGAAATATCTGATGAAAAAGAAAAATGTTGCCTTGGCAAATAACCTAAATAAAAATAAATAAATAAAATTAAAGCTAAATAGAAATATTTCAAGAAAACAAATAATAATAATAAAATGACAAAAACACATTACATTACTTAACCTTAAACTAAATTTAAAATAAAAACTATAATTAAAATAATAAAAAAGAAATTATATAATAAAAATTATAAATATTATAATAGTCTATAAATAATAGTAAAATATGTGAAACGTTATTTAAGTATCATTGATATGCTATTTATTTTTAATTAATGTTATTAATATAATATTATAAAAAAAAATTCCTGTATTCATGGTCATTTCAGTTTAGGAATTTTATTGGAATTTTTCTTTAAGTTTTGTTTCAATTGTAATTATTTTAGTACTTCAAATTAAAAAAGAAAATGAGAAATTATGTCTTGCCAACTAGATGAAATAATAAAAATATAATAATTAAAAAGGTTTTAAAATACATTTTATAAAATGGATCGTTCCGGTCCTTGATTCTGATTGGTTGAGCCATGTTCGAAGCTGTAGTAAATTACTCTACGAACATACACCTTTGTTTACTTTTGTCATTTGTACACTTTATTTGCTCTGTTTTATTTTGTGAAACCGTACTACGTACATGGAATAACCGTTTTATAAAAGCAATAATCCGCTTCGCGTCGTGCCTAACAACGCCCCTTAGCTGTTATAAATTCACTGTAAACCACGGCTTCTTGGGGCTTATTGCCTTATTTTAATATATTATTTATTATTTCAGTTCACATTCTGAGGAACTACATTGTTTGGTGGAAGAATACTGTTTTTATTATTTATTATTATTATTTCAGGTAACGAAAATGTTTTATTTTATTGTTTTATTTTTAATAACCCTGGGTATGTGGACGCTAACTATTCCAAGACTATCATTAGAAGTATAAGGGATTTTCCCCGCTAGTTTATCGTCCGCCAGACAAATAACATACATCAAAAGTAATATAAGTAATAAATCAGATCCCAGCACATTATGAAAGTGAAATGTGTTGTGAATGGCATTTCTAAATGGTCTTTAAAATCCATGTGCCTTAAAGAGCTCTTTGCGGATGCGTCCCCTCAGGAAGTCTTTGACAAACTCGGTGTTTTCGGCCTTCTCGTGAACTTCTTTGGTTCCGGCCGCCAACATCTCTGAGAGATCTGTAGGCCTGAAGGGATCAGATGACATTCAGGGTTCGGTAATGAAACAAGCACTGAAACTATTTTAGTATTATTTATATACTAGTATAGTATTTATCAGTGTTTTGAATTAGCTTTTATTTTTATACAATAATATAAATGAGTTATTCATCTAATATTTTGATTTTGATTTATTTGCGCTTTATTTCAATTAACGAAAGCAGTTTCATTAGTTTCTGTTAATAACAGCACTGCACTGAACACAACTCAAGCATGTTCTCAGAGGAAGCGCTCTCGAGTGTCTGGTGTACCTGAGGACGGTGACGCCTCCCTCCTGACACACGACTCCTCCTCCATTAGCTGTGCTCTTCCCGTCAGCAGCATCTTCTGTCCTCATAGCACTCATTCCAGCGGCTTGTGTGGATCTGACCTCTGACTGCTCAAACACATTCACAACAACACGCCAGACACTTTCCTGTTACACACACAGATCACACATCAACACGTCCCTCTGATCTCAAACACATATTTAAACTCATTTATTTAAAAATTTGACTGTTCAACTGGCAAACTCTCTCAATTTCACACACTGGATCAATAATCTAACTATCTATCTATCTATCGTTTTATCTATCTATCTATCTATCTATCTATCTATCTATGGTTTTATCTATCTATGGTTTTTTCTATCTATCATTTTATCTATCTATCTATCTATCTATCTATCTATCTATCTATCTATCTATCTATCCATTTATCATTTTATCTATCTATCTATATATCTATCTATCTATCTATCGTTTTATCTATCTATCTATCTACCATTTAATCTATCTATCTATCTACCGTTTTATCTATCTATCTATCTATCTATCTATCTATCTA
>NW_015505486.1:548039-575954 GCF_001515645.1 Sinocyclocheilus grahami
GAGAGAGAGAGAGAGAGAGAGAGAGAGAGAGAGGCTGTTCAACAGCGTTTGTTTGCAGGGAAAATGAAAACACAGATGTGTGCAGTCCCAACAAAAGAGCAGTCATAAGCGTTCTGGTGTTTGCCAGAGAAAATGCCACTAATCTCACTGTCCTGTGATCAGCATCCATTTAAATGCACAAGCAGAACGAAATGATCAGCTGTCATTATACAAATGAACTAGTGCTGACGTTGGACATCAGTGTAACACACTAGCACGCTTATAGCACAAGTATGCGCCCTCATTTGCATACTTGAGAACTGAAACCAGTACTTACGATCCAGCTCTTCGGCGAATCCTGCGTTACATCAGATTATAATGATAATAGTAACTGGTCCGACCAGGCTGTAGGAATGATAACAGACTGGTAACTGATTATAGAAATGATCATTAGTCGGATTCTCATTGCTTTTGTCTGCGGAGATCAGGCTCTCCGTTATGAACTCAATAAGCAGGAAGCTGCCGGATGAAACCACGTGTCAGAGCTGATGCTTAAAGGCGCAGCGACCATTAAATTCAAGCCTTTTTGTGTGTGTGTGTGTGTGTGAGAAAAACAGTTTAATGGGAATCCAAGGATGTCAAAGTGCAGTGAGATCAGCTTTCGTGGAGCAATCGGTCGTCACTTCGGAGATCTGGCCAAGATAAGGCATGTGATCAGTTACAGTATTCCTCCCTTTGAGCAGAGGGCTTTCCCAAACTACGTTTCTGAGGGAATCCCAAACGTTTGGATACGATTCATAACCAGTGTTGGGGGTAACGCATTACAAGTAACGCGATCAGATTACTTTTTTCAAGTAACTAGTAAAGTAACGCATTACTTTTTAATTTACAAGAAAATATCTGAGTTACTTTTTCAAATAAGTAACGCAAGTTACTTTTTCCCAATTTATTGATTGACCGCTCTCCTGTCCCCATGTTGAGAGAAATCAGATGTTACTGTAGTTCTGAAATAAATACGAATATGCATTACTTCATCTTACTCACACACAAAAACAAACACAGATTCAGTATTCCTCAAAATGAATAAAAAAATATGCAACTCAGAATATGATGCAAACCTGCAATAATTAAATGTTAAACAACACAAATATAATTTATGTATTTAATCCCATTCTTTGCTTCTGACCTTCGATGATCCAGTTCAACCGTACTAATAAGCACAAATTACTCTAGACAGACATTTGTGTGTTTTTGTTTATTGCTGAAGTGTGCTGAAATTTCTTCTTCGGCATTCTACTGTACGGACGTAAATTTACTTTCCCTTCCCTTCATTTCACTTTTGGTGCAAAAAGGCTTTTATATTTGCCAAAAATGTTTATTTTAAAAACAAACAAGCAAGCCCTGTCCAGATTTAAAAAGTAACGCAAAAGTAACGTAACGCATTACTTCGCATAAAAAGTAACTAAGTAACGTAATTAGTTACTTTTTTATCGAGTAACGCAATATTGTAATGCATTACTTTTAAAAGTAACTTTCCCCAACACTGTTCATAACATCTATATTCAAGGTTGCACCACTCACGGTTCTGATGTACCTGACCTACACATGGGGCAGTCGTGTTCATGGATAGACCAAAAGTCAGACTAGGAGGATGCGTCTTTGTGTAACTTCTTGTTTCTGTTCAATCAAAGAAAATAATTGTGAAAAATGGATTTCTGACTTGTTGCCAATTATCACGTAGATTCAGTTTCGTTGTTTAATAAAGTACCTTAATATGATTCATCACTCAGATGTAGCTTCTCATTTGTTGTGTTCTTCATATATATTCGAAATACAGGCGTCTTCTGGCAAGTTTTTGTTTTGCTCCTACTGGATACCATGGTACATGTGAAGGCAAGTTTTATTGTGTTATATATAATATAGAGACTTATTTTTGTTTAGGAAAACTGTTGAGGTTTTATACATGATAATGGAATTTAGATGAACACTACTGTCTGTTGTCTGCCATGTAAAGATTTTTTTTTTTGTATAACATTTCAACAGTGTAACAGTGGAAGATAAAGCACATTGCACTGCTAATTTACTGCACAGTTTAGCACATTTGAGAATGGAAAAGGTAGAATTCTGAACATATCTATATGCATTTCTCAATCTTTCAGTTTTATCATTGTCATTCTGGTTTGTGCATATTAAATGTGTACATTTTTACAACCTAATGTAAAAAGGCTCGGAAATTATAGCGATAACTATATTAGTGTCCACACTAACAGGCGCAGTATTTTGTTTAGCATTTCAGTTTTTATATTATTAATATTTTTGTAAATATTTTGACTGAGCTTTTATTTTTCCTGTTTTCGCTTTAATTTTATGCGGCGTTTTAGTAATTATGTTGTGTTTTTGTTTGATCCCTGAACAGACCATAACACCCTTTAAAGTCTGACAGATTCTGATTGGCTTTTTATCGTTTATTAGTTGGAAATAACTGATCTGAGAGTGATTTCAATATCGTTCCTCTGTGGTAGTTGTGGTGTGGACTTCCCTGTTCTCACAGAGTTAAAACGATTATTAAAACTGTATAGTTTTAATAACAGTAATACTGTATATTGTATATTTATTGTTATCATTGGAGTGAACCTTAAATGTGAAGCCATTTTCAACAAGGCCAAAACAAAAACAAACAAAAAAAAGACTATAGCTGAT
Source organism: Sinocyclocheilus grahami (assembly GCF_001515645.1). NCBI lineage: Eukaryota > Metazoa > Chordata > Actinopteri > Cypriniformes > Cyprinidae > Sinocyclocheilus > Sinocyclocheilus grahami. Next base: position 550,719 of record NW_015505486.1, read on the forward strand.
TATGGTTCAAATCATATTTTATTATCATTTACACCTTTTTTATTATTAGGATTAAACAATTCATCTTTTTATAGTTGAAAATGACATTCATGTGGATAAGACCGATCAGAAGGAAGGGTTCCCAAACCCAACACGTGACTGCAGCTCGTGAATCTCCTCTAGAAGTGACTCCTCTTGCAAATTCATCTAAAAAAACGAAACTTATAAGAAGTCAAAATTGAATTTTGATACCACAGACTTCACAAACACATTGACATTAAACAGTACAAACCTTTAGGGCATATTTATATGACTGCTCTGCCTCTAGTTTTCTGCCAGTCTGAAAGGACAAAGCAACTAAAGTCAACATAATGCTTCTGTTGATCCAGTGTGTGAAGAACCGTTTCGTTTCCCATTGACTTCCATAGTATATTTTGTCCATAATATGGAAGTCAATAGGACCTGAAAACATTTGGTTACCAACATTCTTCAAAATATCTTCTTTTGTGTTCCACAGAAGAAAGAAACTCACACAGGCTTAGAAAGACATTGAGGGAGAGTAAATGATGGCTGCTTTGTGTGAAGAAGTGTAAAGAAAGAAGTGCAAAGCGAGGGAATAAATAGGGGCTTTCGCACTGCGTAGTTCCAGGAACTAGCCAGCAGGGTAGTTCCTAGAGAACCAGTTTCTCCTTCGGGCCGTTTTCTTGGTTGCATTCGCACCGGCAGCAGGAACTCTGAAGCGGCCGACAGCGTTGTCTTTTTATAACGGAGATGGAGATGTAAATGCACAATTTACACGATTGCAAGAGCAAAAAGTTGGGCTAAGAGACACATTTTTTTATGACAACTTGCAGTGTTACTGTGACAAGAGGGGCGGGGCCAAGAGCCGTGGGAACGAAGCGAGAACCTTTTCATAGTACCTGAACTACGGAGGAGTCCCACGGAGGAGCTCCGGAAAGATAAAAGGAGGAGTGACGACAGTGTTGGTCCTCTCTCCTCCAACACTGTCGTCACTCTCCTTTTATCCGTCCGGAGCTCCTCCGTGGGACTCGAAACCGGTGAGTGGCGCAGGTGTTGCGCATTAGCATTTCCTCCACCGGCCTCGCTCCATTCCCACGGCTCTCGGCCCCGCCCCTCTCGTCACAGTTACATATCATCGAAGCTGAGAAAAGAACACAACACTGCAGACAACAGTTAAAAGCCGTTATCGCCATTTTCCATGTTCGTGGAGTAAATATGTTTACATGGCTTTTTAAAAATGCCGGGTGGCCGGGGTTTCGCGTGCGTTTGGCCAATCAGCGCACACTTACGTCACTGATAGTTCCTATAGAGCTGTTTTAGACCCTGCTCTGAAGTAGGTTCCTCCAAACGGTGTTCCTAGAACTAAAATCGTTCCTAGTTACTGCGGTGCGAACATGCCAAAAAGTGGGTAGTTCCACAATTAGTTCAGGTACTATGAAAAGGTTCCCGCGGTGCAAAAGGCACTAATGGGAGAAAACCGTCCGAATGCATTTGTCAGTCACTTACCCGTAAACAGACTAGCGACAGGTAACCCCACACCTCTGGATTCCTGTTATTCAGTGCGTTGGCTTCAGTCAGCGCCTCTTCAGCCTCAGTCAGCTCCTCCAGCTGATCAACAGCACATTTAAATGCATATAACAACAACTAACCCTAAAGTCTACTGTATCATATTTGGATATACACATTTCTAAGGCCTCGAAATGATCAACTTGTTTAAAACCTTGCTGAAAAACCTGTTGTCTGATTCATAGTTTATACTTTTTTAGCAAGTAAAGGTCTTTTTGTACAGTATATTTGTAAAAACGTCCACCTTCAGGTCTTGCTTTGCATTGCGTCTTTTTGCTTGATTTTGTCTCTACTGATTTTTATAAAGTAAACATAAGAATAACTTTTATGTTGTTAGTAATATTTCAAGATGAACACTTACTGGACTGAAACAACTTAGCTTGATTATCATCATCATTCTTTAGAAAAATCATGTTAAAATGCATCAAATATGATAATCAAGCTTGTTGGGGAATGTTTATTTTGTCATCTGTCAATCATCCTTGTATTATGCTGCATTTAAATGCTTCAAAACTACAGAGCTTTGATCATCGAGTATTTGAATATCATCTTACTAAGACATTGTTGCAGATATAGAGTAACAACTGATATTCATATGAATTTGATGCATTTTTTTCTTTGAAATGACATGCATCTTCACAAAAAGAGAAGGAATATGTAACTAGGGTCAACCAATCATAAACTCTCCTTCTACTGTGGCTCCAGCAAAGCTCTCCTACTTTACGCTGACAAGCTACAAGCCAGAGACGTCCAGCTTTTCTAAATGCATTATGGGTTTGTACTCACTCTATAGCAGGCGATTCCCAGTCTGAGCCAAGTAAGACATGATGGCGAGCGTTTGCAGGCACGCAGGAATACAGGTCTGGCTTTTTCATACTGCAGAGGGAATGAAGCACACATGAAAACTGTTTCATGAAAACTCCAAAGCAGCTGATCTGAACTCACTTCTCCTTTCTGCAGATAGATGGAGCCCAAGCGAAGGTAGATGGAGTGTGTGTCTGAGGCGTCCAGCACAGAATCCAGCGTCCGTTCATAGCAGCTCTGAGCCTGAGAGTAATCGCCCTTCTCGTAATGCAAGTGACCCCACAGGGCCCATATGTCTGGATTCTGTGCGGACCAAATCGTAGGAGAAATAATGAATTTGAAGTGCGTCTCAGATCAAATCTGTGGAAAGGAAATGGAAAGATGCAGACCTGGAAGTTGTCGGTCAGCGCCTCCTTCAGGCTGGCCTCGGCGCTGTTGTGTTCTCCTCTCAGCAGGTGTAGTTTGGCGAGAGCGAGGTGATACGAGCTGATGGTGCCTCTGTCTGGAGACAGCAGCTCTAGAGCCAGAGCACGCTGGGCCATCTGAGGACACCAACACAATCCAGCATTAACTTCAGGATTAGCACCACCTTCAGTTCAAAAAAGATTTGGTATGCTATGTAGAAAAACTACTGAAGTCCACTCTGAATGAACGGCAAAAAATGGACAATTCAGAAAACAGACATGAAGCCTTGTCAACATATTCTGTTACACCAAATACACAAAATAATGATCTTTAAAAAAGCATCATATGACCCCTTTAACATATGAACAGCCAGATCCTGCAACTCGATGCTGAATTACACAAGTAAACAGAGGTTAAACAATCTTATAAAACGGATCGTTCCGGTCCTTGATTCTGATTGGTTGAGCCGTGTTCTAAGCTGTTGTAAATTACTCTACAAACACACACCTTTGTTTACGTCTGTGTGCTACTCGGCAATCACTTTGTTGCAACCACAACTGTTTCTGAGGAACTACATTGTTTGGTGGAAGAATACTGTTTTTATTATCATTACACTTTATTTGCTCTGTTTTATTTTGTGAAACCTTACTATATATATATGGAATAACCGTTTTATACTGTTTATACTGATACTCCGCTCCGCGTCGTGCCTAACAACGCCCCTTAGCTGTTATAAATTCACTTTAAACCACGGCTTCTTGGGGCTTATTGCTTTTATAACCTACAGAATATTTGAACGTAGAATATATGAAAGTTTGGGGTTGGAACGTTGTTTTTGTTTTTTAAAGAAATTAATACATTTATTCAGCAAGGACGCATTAAATTGATCAAAAGCGACAGCAAAGGCATTTATAGTGTTACAAAAGATTTCTGTTTTGAATAAATGTTCTTTTGAACTTTCTAATCATCGAAAAATCTGGAAAAAGTCAGTTTCTATGAAGCAGCACATCTTTTCAGCTTTGATAATAATAAATGTTTCTTGCACAGCAAATCAGCATATTAGACATATTAAGGATCATGTGACGCTGAAGACTGGAGGAATGATGCTGAAAATACAGCTTTGATCACAGGAATAAATTATGTTTGAAAATACATTCAAATAGAAAACTGTTGTTTTAAATAGAAATAATATTTCACAATATTACTGTTTTTACTGTACTTTTTGGTCAAATTGATGAGACTTATTTCAGTAACATTAAAAGTCTTTTCGGACACTAAACTTTTGAATGGCAGTGTAAGCCATTTACATAAAGATGTCTTAAAGGAACAGCAGCAAAAACGGCCTTTTCAACAAAGGGTCTGAGAGAGAGAGAGAGAGAGAGAGAGTGTGTGTAAAATAGCCATAAACACTAAATTATGCCTGTTTTTGGTGCAAGAAACCTTCTAAGTAGATCTCAGGTGAAAACTCCTCATTTGTAAGTCGCTTTGGATAAAAGCGTCTGCTAAATGACTAAATGTAAATGTAAAACAAATGTCTCCTTTAATGTTACTGCCGTGACCTGTAATGCGTAGTTCTGCAGGAGAAACCACACTGTCTCCATGTAGATAGTGGTCTGGACGCTGGTTGGGGGAATTTGCTGTTGTACTTCCTGTTTGCTCTCCTGGTCATTCTGTGGCCGGTCTTCTTCATGCACAGCATCGGCTTCATCTGTATTGCCACCTTTAAAGCAAATGATCCCAGATCAGCTATAAATGAAAAGCTTTTGTCACAGAGCAGATGGACATGAGGTGGTCACCTGTCTCCTCTGTGTTTCCAGCTGGAGTCTCACTGCTTTCATCTTTCTGGTCCTTCTTCTGACCAGACTGAGTGTCTGAGGTTATTTCTGCTCTAGATGCTGATTCATTCAGCAGGACTGCATTAAGCTGCTTATTAGCTTCCCGAAAAGCCATTTCTGCCTCTATGCACTTCTCCTGAGTCTGGCAGAATATACCTGAGGACACACATTTTCATCATTTTGAAAAATAAAATGTAAAAAATATTTAGCAAACTAAAATTATATCCTGTTGCGGTCAGAGTAAAATAAACTTAAATGAATGAATATAGTAAGGCGTACTACTGAAGAAAAACACTACTGTTTTAAAATAGGGTTCCCACACCTTGGTTAACTTAAAATTCAAGGACCTTTCAAGCATTTTCCAGGTCCAATACCCTCAAATTCAAGGACTTAATGTGGGGACACATTTCAAGTGAGAGCAAGGTTACACTGTGTTACCTTGTAAGATACATTGTTACAGTTTTCATGTGTCAAACACAACTAAGCAACATAACTTTTTTTTTTGGCCACGACAGAGATCTGATATTCTATTTGTCGTATTTCTGTTTTGCATAAAACTGAAGAATATTCGGTACATCCTATACTGTATTCTAAAATGATCTGATATTAACCTTTGCATGGATTTTATTGAAAAGAGCTTAGGCTCATGTACCCAGAAGTTTTAAGATATATGAATATGCTTTTAAGTTTTTCTTGCCTCATGGGTTAACATTATCTTAACAAGCAAAGCAATTCAACATTAATTTCACAGTGTGTCTGTGAAACATTAAGGTACCATTGTAGTAGTTTTGTGCACGCGTGAACGTCATGGCAATGTACAACTATGGCAAGCCAAAAGAGTCAGAATTACGCTTTAGATAAATCGCTTTTACATACAAAACGCAGTTTTTTTCGGCGTTTAAAACCGCATTAGCGCCATCAAATACGCCGTCCTGATAGCAGACGCCGTAAAAAATGCACATAAATGGTAAAACTTGCCATATTTAATGGCATAAATTTAATTCGGACTCTTTTGGCTTGCCATATACAACACAAAGTATCTCATGCGGGAAACACTTAACGTAATGCATAAAATGCGCATAACTACCGTAAATCAAGCAAGCAAGTATGCATAGGCCACAAAGTGTTGGCGAACTAACACACTAGCGGACCGGAGGGAATAATATGGATTTTTTTCCCAGAAAACTCAAGTATAAATTCAAGCACATGGACATGGATCTATGTATGTTTATTTTCAAAAACTTTCCAGGGCCTTGACATTTTTTTTTGCAGATTCACAAACTTTCAAGGACCCGTGGGAACCCTGTTAAAAGTTTGGGGTAAGATGTTTTTGAAAGAAGTCTCTTCTGCTCACCAAGGCTGCATTTATTTGACCAAAAATACAGTAAAATTGTGAAATATTGTTACAATTTCAAATAACTGTCAAATAACTGTTTTCTATTTTAATATATTTTAAAATGTGATTTACTCCTGTGATGTAAAGCTGAAGTTTCAGCACCATTACTCCAGTCTTCAGTGTCACAGGATCCTTCAGAAATCATTCTAATATTCTGATTTGATGCTCAAGAACACATTTTTTGTCGAAACCTTTTTTCAGGATTTTCTTTTTTTATGAATAAAAAGTTCAAAAGGACAGCATTTAAAAAAAATAGAAATCTATTGCAACATTGTAAATGTCTTTACTTTCATTTTTGATCAATTTATTAAATCCTTGATGAATAAAAATATTAATTTCTTTTAAAAAATCTTACTAACCCCAAATTTGTATTTACTGTATAATCTATTCTCACCAAACAAAGCCCAGGCGACCACATTGTTGGGCTCCACACAAGTCGCCCTTTCAAAGAAGGTCTCGGCGTCCTCATAGCGTCCGTTCATCTCTGACAGCACGCCGCACATGAGCAAACTGCACCGAACACAACTGAAGAATGAGTCAAAGCACTCGTTTAGAAATCTAGTCTGAATCATTTGTTTCTGCTGACCTCGGTATGTGTGTTTGCTGGATGGATAAGGCCTGTTGAAAGCACTCCTCTGCCTTCAGGTGGTCAGCGGTCAGCATGTGAAACGCTCCATAATCACACCAGTGCGACGGCTCGCTGCGCTCTTGAATCAAACACTACAGAGAGACGTGACTCACATCCAATGATACTGGCATGTCACAAATGATGAGTTTGAAATAGCACACTGTCATTAGAACATGCCATTTCAAAGAAATTAATTGTATATGCATGAGATACTATAATTGCATCCTACATTTTTCACAAAATACAGTGCATTCATGCTTGAAATGCCTGTGTGACTGCAATTTACATTACATTAACATCCAGGGACTTTTGAGGGGTTTTTGTACTTCTTATTTTGTACTTCTCATTATGGTTATCATTCTAGCATTACTGTAACACAATGTTTGTTAGCTTTTTAGATCAGCATACATTAAAGACAGTACAGCAAATAGTACCATTATGTATATATATTATACTTAATTTAGTTAATAAATAAGTGGCTTTAGATAAAAGTGTCTTCTAAATAAATGTAAAGACTTACTGTGTTTTAAATAATATATCAGTATTTTTCACATTACAATAATGAGAGTGGGGTGCTTAATTGTCATGGAATAATGTCACTATGCCAACATTTAATGTTGCTAAAATAGATTTTTTTATTTCAGAATAAATGTCATATTTTATTGCTTTGTTTTCATTTGTGGGTGAAATATGACCTAGACATGTTGTTTAATGGTTTATAAACAATTATGTAGTTTACAATGCACCCTAAACACTGTAAAATGCAAACAGATTTTAGATTTGCAATGCTTTCATCCATAAATGCTTGCAATGCCCATTCGATCCTTTGAAAAATGTATGATTTTTACTATTAGGAGTGCATTATTATCACCACCCCAGTTCTCATTCATTCCTCCAGGAGTTTAGCTTTTGAGTGTTTTTTGTTTTGTTTTGAATTTTCATTATTCTGAATGAATAAATCAGCATTATAGAAAATACTGCCATAATGTATGTATACAGTATATATTACTTTATTTACTTGATACATTATATTTATTAAATAATATATCATACATTTTTCTCATTACAGTAATGCAAATGTCAGTCAAATAATGTCACTATATATATATATATATATACGTATATATTAATTTTGATTTATGGGTAAAATATGACTCAGTATGAAACAATGTATATACTTGTATATACTACAATGAATAATGTACTTTACACTGTATTATAAACTACTGTGAAAAGCATGCTGTGTACATTATTAGGATGGGTAGAGAGGGAATCTAGTATGATAGTATGTTAAAGCAGCAGAAGAGCTGTGATGCTTCACCTCCTGATAGTACTGTGCTGCCAGCTGGTAGTCTGTGTTGAGTTCGGCCTCTCTGGCGAAGTGTTTGAGTTGAGCACAGCTCAGGACAGGCTCCTGATGAGCGTCCTGAGAGTCCACTGACAGAGTCTGAATCAGTGCATGAAAAACACAGACTGATAATACAGACACTAATAAAGCACCCGGGCTTAATAATAAAGGTTAAAGGTTTGTTCAGATCAGTAAGCCTCAGTATGAGTAGCAGTAATGCTTCCCCTAACAAATAACAGAAATGATTTTATTGAGGCATCACCTTATTAAGAGCAGCATGCATCTCGTCCACCAGGAACACGTATAACTGACTCAGGAACGCTTGCAGCTGTTCAGGGTCTGAGAAAGCCTCTGTCCTCAACATCTTCTCTCTTACGATCCGCACCACAGAGTACTGCCACATACAACATCAGGAGCTCATTTACATGCTCTGATAAACAACCGTATGAATCAGAACAATGTTACATATAGAAGTCCAAAACAGTCAGTGTTGTTATTGACAATTAAAGGGAATTAATTACTCACCCTCATGTCGTTGCAAACCCGTAAGTTCATCTTCGGAACACTAATTAAGATATTTTTGATGAAATCTGACACAACGCATGCACATGGCGCTACTGCTTACGTTAACACGCACATGTGTCAGCACGTGCATGCATTGTTTACATGAAGCGGAAGCAAGCACATGCATCGTAAAACTCTTTCTACAATGGCGGTGCACCGCCGCAGACGGGATGAGGAGAAGAATTGTTTAATTAAGTAATTATTTTTGTTTTCTTTGCGCACAAAAAGTATTCTCGTAGCTTCGTAAAATAGCGGTTGATCTCCTGATGTCACATGGACTATTTTACCGATATCCTTGCTACGTTTCTGGACTTGGGAACATTGCAGTGTGTTGCTGTCTATGGAGGGTCAGAGAGCTCTCGGATTTCATCAAAAATATCTTAATTTGTGTTCCGAAGATGAACGAAGGTCTTACGGGTTTGAAACGACACAAGGGTGAGTAATTAATGACAGAATTTTCATCTTTGAGTGAACTAACCCTTTAAAACTGAAAGTATTAAAACTATTTTTGTTAATAGATAAAGCTGAATAAAATAAAATTAAATATTAGAAGAAAAACTTATTCTTAACTCTTTAAACTCTTTATCTTAAAACCTTTACAAATTAGAAATGCTGCCTTGGCAGCTAACTGAAATAAATCAAAATGCAAGTACTAAAAACTGAAAACTAAAATAAAACTGAATTATAGCTACACAGAAATATAAAAAAAGACAAATGTACATGTAAATGTAAATTATTGAAAAATGAAAAATAGATAGATCACACCTGAGTGCGTCACACCTGTTCTGATCTTACTCCAGAAGACGCTAAAAAAAACAAATATAAAATCAAATATAAAACGATTTTACATCAAGTTATAGAAGTTTTACATCAAGGTATAGACGTTTAACTCGACGTTTAACATTGTATCGATTTGAAGCACAGCAGAGTGAAGTAAAGGTCAGCGCCAATACCTTGTGTTTGTTGCCTGTGGGAAAGCATGGCTGGTCGTAAGGATAAAGAGAAAGACTTTGGACAGTACATCACACATGAACAGGTGCATGAATTGATGGAGCAACAGACTATTTTGAAAGAGCTGCAGGAGTTAAAAGTTAGCCTCCAATTTACACAAAAGGAGGTGGACGATTTAAAAGCGTCAAGTTTGTCGTCTAACTGTAAATCAAATGAAGATGACATACATAAACTGGCGGAATCGATGTTGGTGATAGATGGGAAAACAGACTTTCTAGATGCCCAGACCAGACATCAGAATGGGATTATTGATGGAATTCCAGTAGCTGAGAATGAAAAGGTTTCAGACTCAGAAGAGATGGTGTTGGCTCTTTTTAAGGATAAATTGGACCTGGACCCACTCACCATCAGTATACAGAAAATTCAACGAGTTCTTAAAGTAAAGGATGAAATCCGGAGTTGGCCTCGCCCAACAATGGTGTCGTTTTTAAGAATCAAGGACAGAGATCGAGTGATGCCAACGCGAGAAAGCTGAAGGGTTCGAATATTTTTATAAATGAGGAATATCCTGAATCGGTTTCGAAAGAGGAGAAAGGAACTGATTCCTAAAATGAAAGCTGCAAAAGAAAGAGGGGACATTGCGTTCTTGAGGTACGATAAACTCATTGTTCATAGGCGGCAAGCAAAGGAGAACATGTGAGGATTTGACAAGGATCAAGGTGTGATGTGACATGTTGTGTATTGTATATCTATTGCCGTTTTAATTGCCAAAAAATATGTAAAGTTTGCTCATTTGAATATTTGTAGTTTGAGGAACAAAGTACATGAAGTTGCCGATTTGTTGCTGTCAAACACAATTAATATTGTTGCTATATCTGACTCATTTGGAAGAGACATTTGATGACAATGCTGTATCTATAAGTGGATATAATTTAAATAGAAGGGATGGAAATAAGTACGGTGGAGGTGTTGCCTTTTATTTGCAGAATCATATTTCTGTAACAGTAAGGGATGATATTATGTGTAATGAAGTGGAGGTTCTATGGCTGCAAGTTAATTTACCTCATGTCAAGCCACTTTTAGTAGGATGTTGTCATAGGCCACCAGGTTCATATCATAAATATTTAGAAGACATGGGTGAGGTGCTGAATAAGGTATGTGAATTGAATATAGAAGTAGTTTTTTTAGGTGATCTTAATATTAATTGGTTAGTACATGAGTGCTTTTTAAAGAATCAATTGGTAAATATAATAAATGCATGTGGATTGAAACAGATGGTTAGACAACCAACAAGAATAAGCATAAATAATAAGGGCAAGTCCACATCATCTTGTATAGATCATATTTATTTGAGCAATGAAGATTTGTATATGACAGCGATATCAGTCCAACTAGGTTGTAGTGATCACAAATCACAATATAGTTGTAATTGCAAGGAAAAACTAAATATCCAAAGCTAAGCAAAAAATTGTGTATTTGAGGTTTTCCCAGGAAGCTTTCTTGAGGGATATTGGTAATATAAAGTGATTTATGGTGTAGAAGAACCAAACGATGCACTTGAATTATTTATTAGAAAATTTCAGCCAGTTATTGATAATCATGTGCCTGTTAAGAAATAAATTATAAAGGATTGTAGAGCATCCTGGATTGATAGCGAATTAAAGGATTATACAGTGGGTACAGAAAGTATTCAGACCCCCTTAAATTTTTCACTCTTTGTTCAAAAAAAAAACGGTAGTGTAACGGATAGACAGAAATATTGTAAATTGAGAAATTATATCACAGGTCTTAATAAAAATAAAAATAAACCATATTATACATTACAGTTAAGTAGTAAGAAGAAAGATGGGAAGAAGCTTTGGAAGGTATTTAATAATATAATGGGAAGACAGAAGTCTCCACAACCTACTTCAATTGACTGTGAAGTTACTTATATGACAAAACCTGAAGAAATTGGTGCTAATTATTTATTTTGAGTTTAGTGAATTGGGAGAAGAAACTGTGAAAAGGCTAATAAAATTTGTCTGTAAAGACAAACAACCAGGGATAGATAATATAGATGATAATCTTATCCGATTAGCCATAGATTATGTGTCTGGTCCAATAAGTCATATTTTTTATATGAGTCTTAAGCAGAGGAGATCGGGCAGCTGGAACAAGCGGAGAGACCGCCGGGGCTGCCCGAGGCGGTGGTGCTGGAACGATGGAAGACGAGGTGGGACGGAGAGCTCTCTGCCGTGCTCCTGGGTCGAGGAGGGGTGGCTGCCGTCCGAGAGGGAGCGGAGGAGTCGGCCCCGTTCACCAGGAGGCCTGAGCCTGCTGCCATCCGCCATGAGTGGGGAGGAGCAGGGAACGGGGGACTCGCTGCCGGCTGCCCTCAATAGGAGGAGCCATCGCCAGGAGGCAGAGGAGCGGTGGGCCTTCCACCAATGATATCCAGTACCATCGCTTTGGAAGGTATTTAATAATATAATGGGAAGACATAAGTCTCCACAACCTACTTCAATTGACTGTGAAGGTACTTATATGACAAAACCTGAAGAAATTGCTAATTATTTGAATGATTTTTTTAGCAGTAAGATACAGAATTTAAGGAAAGAAATATCATATGTGACAGAAAATACTTCTACAATTCTTAATATAAAGAACTATATGAGAGATAAGAACTGTTATTTTGAGTTTAGTGAATTGGGAGAAGAAACTGTGAAAAGGTTAATGACCATGAGTGGGGAGGTGTCCAGTACCATTGCATGGCACCGCGAGTGAGAGCCTCTCAGCCGGTTGAGGACCAAGCGGCAGTGTGTCCGGGAACCGGACCGATCATTTTTTTCCCCCTCTCTCCCCTCTCTTGTATCTGTCTCTCCTCACCCTTCCGTCTCCTTTTCTCTCACCTCGTCTGTCTGTCCTTACCCCCAGGTACGCCGCGGCCGCCGTGATCGGCTACCCCAGAGGGGGGAGGGGGGGGAGTATAGCGCAGTATCGGGAGTACCCCCCGGCCTGCGAGGGGTGATGGGGGTATGTGACAAGTGGGGGCGGGTGGAGTAATTGATAATGAGCGACACCTGCACCACTCACTGGTCTCGAGTCTCACGGAGGAGCTCCGGAAGGATAAAAGGAGGAGTGACGACAGTGAAAGACGAGAGAGGACCAGGCCTGGACTTTATTTTGTGCTTTGTGTGTGGCAGTCGTCCACGAGGGGCTGCCGCTTTATTTTCATTTTATGTTTGTTTATTTTATTAAAATCTTCTTTAAATGTTTGCCTCCTTCTTCCCGATCTACAAACGTTGTTACAGTGGAGCAGTTGGATTAGATTTTACAGCTGCATTTAACCTTATTGATCATAAGCTTCTTTTGGAAAAAATGGAGAGTTATAGATTTAGATCATCAGTAATTGCTTGGATGGAAAGTTATTCGGATAATAGATCACAGAGAGTTTTTTTTTTAGGATAGAAGGGGAATTGAATGTGGAGTTCCACAAGGGTACTCCATTTCCATTTTCGCAAATGATTTATATCTGGTATTAAGAAGTGCTAAGTTAAAAATGTATGCAGATGATACAACAGTTTATGCATCTGCACAAACGTCGGTTGAATTGATGGCTATTTTGAATGAGGAGTTGGAGAGTATAGAAAAGTGGATTTTAGAAAACATGTTGATACTAAATACATTTAAAACAAAGAGTATAGTATTTGCCTCCTTCTTCCCGATCTACAAACGTTGTTACAGTGGAGCAGTTGGATTAGATTTTACAGCTGCATTTAACCTTATTGATCATAAGCTTCTTTTGGAAAAAGGGTACTCCATTTCCATTTTCGCAAATGATTTATATCTGGTATTAAGAAGTGCTAAGTTAAAAATGTATGCAGATGATACAACAGTTTATGCATCTGCACAAACGTCGGTTGAATTGATGGCTATTTTGAATGAGGAGTTGGAGAGTATAGAAAAGTGGATTTTAGAAAACATGTTGATACTAAATACATTTAAAACAAAGAGTATAGTATTTGGGTCTAATTATTCTCTACGGTCCAAACCAGAGCTGAAATTATATATAAATAAAACACTTATTCAGCAAGTTAAGGAAGCAAAACTATTGGGTATCTCCCTGGATAATAAATTGTCATGGTCAAAGCATATTGAGAACAGAGTGAAGAGAATGGGAAGGGTGGTAGCTGTAATAAGGAGATGTAGACAATACTTTACGCTTGATATAATGAAAATAATATTGGACACTCTCTTCTTCTCACAGCTGGACTATTGTCAGATAATATGGGCCGATGCTACAAAAATGGATTTGAGGAAACTCCAGTTGGTACAAAATAAGGCAGCGAGATTAATCCTCCAGTGTCCTTGATCTTAAATTGATCTTAAAAGAGTGGAAGATAGTGGAAGGATATTGTCATGGTGTAAAGAACAGAAACTGCTCTTTGTTAATAATTGGAATCTTTTCTGGGAGCGTCCTAGGCTTTTTCGCGCTGATGGCCTGCACCCCAGCAAAGTCGGAGCAGAATTCATGTCGGAGAACATCTCCAGGACGTTATGCACCATATGACTAGTAAGTCAAATCTCAAATAACTGCCCTGATGACTTTTGTTCTACCTGCTTAAATGATAGAAGTACTTGCGCTGTACAATCTATAAAGACTGTGTCTGTTCCCCGAATAGTGAGGTCAAAATATAAATTTAATGCAGGTCTAGATCTAGAAAAAATCAGATCGTGATTAAAACAGAAAAATGTCAAATAAATTAACAATAAACATTTTTAAAGTTTGGGCTCAAAAACATTAGATCACTCTCACCCAAAGCAGTTATTGTAAATGAAATGATCACAGATAATAGTTTTGATGTACTCTGCTTGACTGAAACCTGGCTAAAACCAAATTATTATATTGGTCTAAATGAGTCTACTCCACCAAGCTACTGTTATAAGCATGAGCCCCGTCAGACTGGTCCTTTGGCCAAGCATTCAAATAATGCATCTCATAATCTTGTACTGCAGTTATATCTGATCAAATGCACATTATTATTCTTTAGTTTAGGTTAAACAAATCAATTTTGCTTGTTTGGAACAGCAGCTACGCTAATTATGTCTATTTGTTTCTCTGTTTTTGCAACTAGGTTGCTGTTGCTAGGTTTTGCTGTAACTAGGATTTACACAAGCTTCAGTCTGGATCCAGAACACCTGAGAAGAGATGATGCCAACCCCTCAGAGGACCTCAGATGATGCCAACCCTGAACAACATACAGAACTACCACATTTTGCTATATGTTTGATTGCATCATATAATAATTGCTGTTAATAGTGTTCATCGTCTGTTGAATTATGTCTTTAATTGATTTTTCCATACATTAACTGACAGTCACCACTGATAAGCTACCACTAAATATTGTAGAAACTTAATTTGATGTAAAGTTGCTTTGCAATGATTTGTATCGTGAAAAGCGCTGTACAAATAAACTTGAATTGAATTGAAAAACTTGAATAGGATGATTGCTGCAATACTGTTATCAACATGGAAGGTTTTACATTTGAAAACTCCTTTGGATCAGTATAATCAATAACAATCTAATCAGTTCAGTCACATGAATATGCTACTAGAAGAGCAACAGAGGGGAGATTTCTACTCCCTAATGCTAAAACTAATTTTCTTAAACATACAGTAACATTTAGGGCAATGAAATCATGGAATCTTTTACCATTGTCATTAATTAGGATAACACGAAAAATTTATTTTAAAAGGCAGGTAAAGGCACACCTTGGAATTCTATACTTATAGGAGGTTGAGGAATAGGAATTAATTGAATGAGCAATACGTTTTTTATATAGTAGGTGTTATAGATATTAGAAAGGGTGGAAGAAATGTTTATATAGATGCTTTGGAATGTGGAGAATGTATTAAACTTTTTATTTTCTTCTTTTTTAATGTATGTAATAATGTATGAATTGAATAGATTTCCCACAGATCTGACTGTGAGAAAAAAATTAATGATAGAAGCGGTGAGAAATCAAGAACAAATGTTGTTTTTACTCTTTCTGCTCCTGCTGGCCGTCGAGGCAGTGGAGGTCTGGGAGGAACCAGCTCCATCACCCTGTATTAGACAGAATCAATTCACATGAAGCAGCATATCTGAGGACGACGCAATGCTTTGAATTCGAATGAAACTCTTTCCTATTACCGTTTGGCCAGCTCCTCCGGCGGTCTCTTTGGAGCCAGTGGCTTTTCCACAGCAATTTCAATAATAATGTACGATCTTGAATCGGCGTACATCTGAGACGATAAGAAAAGTTTAGGAGAAAAAGGTGAAAATCATACCTTACCAAGAGTGTTTTCATATTTCACTGCTCCATTTGAATATGTGATTGACAGATGAACTGACCTGTCCCTCAGTGTTCACCTGAGGCTCCAGTCCAGACACGCTGTCAGTCTGAGCACATTTTCCCTGGGAATCCGGCTGTAGAAAAGACAACATCCTGTAGATCCATACTTATTTACTTATAAAATGTTTTGTGCGCATTAAAATAAACATGAAACGGCATTTAAAACCTATTTTACTTGCATAATGTGATGTACGCTACTGTTCGAAAGTTTGGGGTCAGTAATATTTTTTTGAAAGAAATTAATTATTTTATTCAACAAGGACACATTAAATTGATCAAAAATGACAAAGACATTTAATGTTACAAAATATTTATTTATTTCAAATAAATGCTTTTCTTTTGGCATTTTAAGTAATCAAAAAAATGTTAGTAAGTATTAAAAATATAATTAAATACATAAATAATATATTAGATGTAAATAAATATTATATTATTATTATATTATAAAATACATAGTATACACATACATTACCATTCAATATGTAATTAAAGGGGTGGTTCAGTGTTTTTTTTCTAGGCTTGATTGTGTTTACAGGGTGCAGTCTAACATGTGTTAATGCTTAGTTTAAAAAAAAAAAACACATTATTTTTCACATAATTTACCTTTATTCCACACCGCTTGTACGATCTTGAATCAGCGTACATCTGAGACGATAAGAAAAGTTTAGGGGAAAAAGGTGAAAATCATACCTTACCAAGAGTGTTTTCATATTTCACTGCTTCATTTGAATATGTGATTGACAGATGAACTGACCTGTCCCTCAGTGTTCACCTGAGGCTCCAGTCCAGACACGCTGTCAGTCTGAGCACATTTTCCCTGGGAATCCGGCTGTAGAAAAGACAACATCCTGTAGATCCATACTTATTTACTTATAAAATGTTTTGTGCGCATTAAAATAAACATGAAACGGCATTTAAAACCTATTTTACTTGCATAATGTGATGTACGCTACTGTTCGAAAGTTTGGGGTCAGTAATATTTTTTTGAAAGCAATTAATTCTTTTAATCAACAAGGACACGTTAAATTGATCAAAAATGACAAAGACATTTAATGTTACAAAATATTTATTTATTTCAAATAAATGCTTTTCTTTTGGCATTTTAAGTAATCAAAAAAATGTTAGTAAGTATTAAAAATATAATTAAATACATAAATAATATATTAGATGTAAATAAATATTATATTATTATTATATTATAAAATACATAGTGCGCTGATCATTTCCTGCTTTTATGAAGCCCCACCCTCAGAAATAGGCGATGGGCTCGGATTGGTTAGCTAGCCCAGTGTGTTGTGATTGGCTAAACCGCATCTAGTGCGTGTCTAATCGTCCCGCCGCTCACCTGAGCGGCATGTGCTCCGGCTGTATTGTAAACAAGGCGTCATTAATATCGCTTAGCAGTTTAAGTCCGATTGAGAAGCAGAGGATATTATTGAAGAGGATCGTGCAGAACCTGTGCAAGCACGGCTTTTAATGGTAGGCCTATGTTTTTGGTTTGTTGTTGTCTCATTCTTCTAGATACACTGTTATGTGTAAATGCTACTGCTTATGTTAGCTTTTAATATACGGTTTTATCCTGATTAAAGCTTTAATACAGTACGGCAACTGCACGCGCGTGCATGTTTAACGCTTCTTATAGCTATGTGAAAACAAGTGTATAACTGTAACAGTTAATTTTGAGAGAGACAGATAGTGTGTGTAGAGCAGGGGAACGCAGGAACAGTATTAAGAACAGCTGCTTTAGAACATTGATTTTGAAACTTGTGAATTCATTAGAATCGTTAGAAGACAGAATCGCGATTAATATATGAACAGATTTTTACATGCACCTCTAGTTTCCTCTTCTCTAAAGCAGCACAGCATGGCCTCGCCCCCTTTGCTGCCTTTTCCCGAGGGCGGGGTTTATCTGGGTTTGTGATGTCACGAACCCGGGAAGTAACTTGTTGTAGTCCCTACCAGCCGTTTTTGTAGGCATTAAACCGCCAGAATTTTAAAAGACGATATCTCCATTTGCATTGAACTTTCAGCGTCGTAACTTTGCAGATATTGTTTATGCTCAAACAGCAACATTACACACTAACTAACATTAAAAAAGTGAAATCACAATCAACCACCCCTATTAAGACATTTAAAAAAAAAAGAAATTAATATTTTTATTCAGGAAGGACACATTAAATTGAGCAAAAATAATAGTAAAGAAATTATAATTTATATATATATATATATATATATATATATATATATCCTGCTCTTTTTAACTTTCTATTCATCAATGAGTCCTGAAAAAAGCACTGCAACATTGATAATAATAATAATAATAATAAAATAAATGTTTTATCTTTGATCACAGAAATAAATTCCATTTTAAAACAAATAGAAAAAAGTTATTTTACAGTTACAGTATTTTTTAATTTTTATAAAATACTTAAAAACATTTAAAAAAAAACAACAACAAAAAAACTAATCCAAACATTCTGAGATTGATTTCCTATCAATTGTTCAGTCAAGACAGCAATTAGGATACATAGAGTCTAATAAGAGTAAATAGACAATATAAAAAATATTTTTTAATTTCAGTGTTTCAAACAGCGCTCAGTTTTGCCAACATGAGTCAGAGATCTCAATACAAACTTTTTCATCAAAGTCTCTCAAGATCAAATAATCGATGTTAATTTTATAACTCTAACTCATACTCAGTGTGTCTCACTTGTTACTCCACTGACACACATCTGAGCGTATCTTCTGGGACTATGATAAAGGTGTGTGTGTTTGTGTGTGTTGACTGAGCGGCTGTTATTTGTCTCGCGGGCAGCTGCGGTGTCAGATGCTCAGTTGGTGGAGCGGCTGTGTGTTCCTCACCTCTCTCCGTCTGCTGCGGAGCCACGGGGCGTCAGAGAGGGGCAGATGAGCAAAGGAGATGATTCACCCAGCAATCTGCTGCTATTACAGCTAATTGGTTTGGGAAGCGTCTCTCAGCCACAGATCCGGATTTAATTAGGGGGGATATCGAAAACGAGCCCCATTGCAGCACGGAAAGGGGAAGAGATGGCATCTGCTCCAAATGATCTTAACCCATGAACTCTATCAGGTCTCATTTGAGTAAAAACGTATGCTTTGTGTGCATATATGTAGATATTGGTATTAAAAAAAGTAAGAAAATAATTTCCTGCAGTGAATGATACTAAAATAACACTGGTTCTCAGTAGGTACCATCTCCAAATACGTATTAACACTAAAGAAGAAGAAATTAGGATATTAACAAGATCTGACTTGTGATTATTTTTTTTGTACCTTTTTGGAAACATCGTTGTTTCCTCTTTGGTTCTCCATGGTTTTACTCTGAAAAGCCTTTAAGGAGTTGACGGAGGAATTGGCTCGATTTCGGCTCAGTGCTGCCGGTGTTCTGCTCAACTCCTTCAAAACACTGTAGGTCCTCTGAGTCTGGAACAGCACAGAAGATAAGATTCACTGTCAAACAATCAGTCTCAAGATAGTATGTATGTTTTTGTTACTGTATCATTGAATGGGCCATTTAAAAATATTGATTATAAAGCTGATCGTTCCGGTCCTTGATTCTGATTGGTTGAGCCGCGTTCTAAGCTGTTGTAAATTACTCTACAAACACACACCTTTGTTTACGTCTGTGTGTTACTCGGCAACCACTTTGTTGCAACCACAACTGTTTCTGAGGAACTACATTGTTTGGCGGAAGAACACTGTTTTTATTATCGTTACACTTTATTTGCTCGGTTTTATTTTGTGAAACCGTACGTATATGGAATAACCGTTTTATAAAAGCAATAAGCCCCGTGAAGCCGTGGTTTACAGTGATTTTATAACAGCTAAGGGGCGTTAAATTCACTGTAAACCACGGCTTCTTGGGGCTTATTGCTTTATCAAAGTACTATTCATTTTTTATGGTGTCAAACTAGTCAAGTCACATTTGCAGTATTTATATACACAATACTGATGGTTTCAAAGCAGCTTCACATTAATAAACAAGAAAATCACAGTGTTATTAATGTAAAATCTATTATGAAAAGAAATTACATTGCAGCTGTAAAGCAGCTCTACAGGAGTCAACAGTGTCATTATTCAGCTCAATTCAGGTCAATAACCACATCAGTGTTGCAAAGTAAGTGCCATTATCCAGCTCAGTTTAGTTCAAATTGTGTTTTCATCCAATAGTGTCAGTGCAGTTAAATCGGTAATGTTATTGATTGAATATTAATTGTCTTTTAAACCCCAACTGAGCAAGACAGAGGCAACAATGGCAAGAAGCCAAATTTAAAATGAATTTGATCAGACTTAAAATGATACTGGAGACATTAGCTTCAAATGATTTTCTTAATCAATGCTATTTTTATCTTATTTTCCAGTACGGATATCTAAACATTATTAAATCAAGGTACATTTACTTGAGATGTTGAGAAGTAAAATTACGTAGCATATTATGTATATTTCTTTTAAAAATGTGAGCGTTTAAAGTTATTTTTAAAGTTAAATTGAATTAAAGTTATTTTTCTAACCCTGTGAGCAGATATTTTTCTTGTTTTAAAGAAACACTCCACTATTTTTAAAAAAAAAAGAAATTAATATTTTTATTCAGGAAGGACACATTAAATTGAGCAAAAATAATAGTAAAGAAATTATAATTTATATATATATATATATATATATATATATATATATCCTGCTCTTTTTAACTTTCTATTCATCAATGAGTCCTGAAAAAAGCACTGCAACATTGATAATAATAATAATAATAATAAAATAAATGTTTTATCTTTGATCACAGAAATAAATTCCATTTTAAAACAAATAGAAAAAAGTTATTTTACAGTTACAGTATTTTTTAATTTTTATAAAATACTTAAAAACATTTAAAAAAAAACAACAACAAAAAAACTAATCCAAACATTCTGAGATTGATTTCCTATCAATTGTTCAGTCAAGACAGCAATTAGGATACATAGAGTCTAATAAGAGTAAATAGACAATATAAAAAATATTTTTTAATTTCAGTGTTTCAAACAGCGCTCAGTTTTGCCAACATGAGTCAGAGATCTCAATACAAACTTTTTCATCAAAGTCTCTCAAGATCAAATAATCGATGTTAATTTTATAACTCTAACTCATACTCAGTGTGTCTCACTTGTTACTCCACTGACACACATCTGAGCGTATCTTCTGGGACTATGATAAAGGTGTGTGTGTTTGTGTGTGTTGACTGAGCGGCTGTTATTTGTCTCGCGGGCAGCTGCGGTGTCAGATGCTCAGTTGGTGGAGCGGCTGTGTGTTCCTCACCTCTCTCCGTCTGCTGCGGAGCCACGGGGCGTCAGAGAGGGGCAGATGAGCAAAGGAGATGATTCACCCAGCAATCTGCTGCTATTACAGCTAATTGGTTTGGGAAGCGTCTCTCAGCCACAGATCCGGATTTAATTAGGGGGGATATCGAAAACGAGCCCCATTGCAGCACGGAAAGGGGAAGAGATGGCATCTGCTCCAAATGATCTTAACCCATGAACTCTATCAGGTCTCATTTGAGTAAAAACGTATGCTTTGTGTGCATATATGTAGATATTGGTATTAAAAAAAGTAAGAAAATAATTTCCTGCAGTGAATGATACTAAAATAACACTGGTTCTCAGTAGGTACCATCTCCAAATACGTATTAACACTAAAGAAGAAGAAATTAGGATATTAACAAGATCTGACTTGTGATTATTTTTTTTGTACCTTTTTGGAAACATCGTTGTTTCCTCTTTGGTTCTCCATGGTTTTACTCTGAAAAGCCTTTAAGGAGTTGACGGAGGAATTGGCTCGATTTCGGCTCAGTGCTGCCGGTGTTCTGCTCAACTCCTTCAAAACACTGTAGGTCCTCTGAGTCTGGAACAGCACAGAAGATAAGATTCACTGTCAAACAATCAGTCTCAAGATAGTATGTATGTTTTTGTTACTGTATCATTGAATGGGCCATTTAAAAATATTGATTATAAAGCTGATCGTTCCGGTCCTTGATTCTGATTGGTTGAGCCGCGTTCTAAGCTGTTGTAAATTACTCTACAAACACACACCTTTGTTTACGTCTGTGTGTTACTCGGCAACCACTTTGTTGCAACCACAACTGTTTCTGAGGAACTACATTGTTTGGCGGAAGAACACTGTTTTTATTATCGTTACACTTTATTTGCTCGGTTTTATTTTGTGAAACCGTACGTATATGGAATAACCGTTTTATAAAAGCAATAAGCCCCGTGAAGCCGTGGTTTACAGTGATTTTATAACAGCTAAGGGGCGTTAAATTCACTGTAAACCACGGCTTCTTGGGGCTTATTGCTTTATCAAAGTACTATTCATTTTTTATGGTGTCAAACTAGTCAAGTCACATTTGCAGTATTTATATACACAATACTGATGGTTTCAAAGCAGCTTCACATTAATAAACAAGAAAATCACAGTGTTATTAATGTAAAATCTATTATGAAAAGAAATTACATTGCAGCTGTAAAGCAGCTCTACAGGAGTCAACAGTGTCATTATTCAGCTCAATTCAGGTCAATAACCACATCAGTGTTGCAAAGTAAGTGCCATTATCCAGCTCAGTTTAGTTCAAATTGTGTTTTCATCCAATAGTGTCAGTGCAGTTAAATCGGTAATGTTATTGATTGAATATTAATTGTCTTTTAAACCCCAACTGAGCAAGACAGAGGCAACAATGGCAAGAAGCCAAATTTAAAATGAATTTGATCAGACTTAAAATGATACTGGAGACATTAGCTTCAAATGATTTTCTTAATCAATGCTATTTTTATCTTATTTTCCAGTACGGATATCTAAACATTATTAAATCAAGGTACATTTACTTGAGATGTTGAGAAGTAAAATTACGTAGCATATTATGTATATTTCTTTTAAAAATGTGAGCGTTTAAAGTTATTTTTAAAGTTAAATTGAATTAAAGTTATTTTTCTAACCCTGTGAGCAGATATTTTTCTTGTTTTAAAGAAACACTCCACTATTTTTGAAAATAGGCTCATTTTACAACTCCCCTAGAGTTAAACAGTTGAGTTTTACCGTTTTCGAATCCATTCAGCCGATCTCCGGGTCTGGCGGTAGCACTTTTAGCTTAGCTTAGCATAGATCATTGAATTTGATTAGACCGTTAGCATCTCACTCAAGAATGACCAAAGAGTTTCTATATTTTTCCTATTTAAAACTTGACTCTTCTGTAGTTGCATCGTGTATTAAGACCAACGGAAAATGAAAAGTTGTGATTTTCTAGGCCGATATGGCTAGGAACTATATTCTCATTCCTGCTACCGCCAGACCCGGAGATCGGCTGAATGGATTCGAAAACGGTAAAACTCAACTGTTTAACTCTAGAGGAGTTAAAAATAGTGTAGTGTTCCTTTAAACACAAACTTAATTTTAATTTTTTAAAACAAGACTTAATATCTTGAGTCATTTTATATAATGAAATATTTTTTTGCATTGATCTGAAAGTGTCACAGTTTAATTCACATGGTGTCAGACCGTTCTGTCATCTCTGTTCTTCATTTGAAGCATGATTAATTTCATGTGGCTGTGACTCATATTCACTCACCTTATTCAGCAGATCAGACTCGTAAAAGGGGTAGATTCGGTACACCCCGTGTATACGCTGCACTCCAGGGTACAATAACGGCACCAGATCCATGTAAACCACTCCGTGGAATGAGATCTGTACCTCATCCTCCCCCTACAACACACAAAAGCAATATTTGTGGTTTATCAATAGGCAAGCACAATAATGGAATCTAAATTAATTGCTGTCTTGTTTTGGGTTTTGAGTCCCATCTTAACAGAATAGTTCACCCAAAAATTAACATTTGCTGAGAATTTACTCGCTCTCAGGCCGTTCAAGCTGTAGATGAATTTAAACAGATTTGGAGAAATGTAGCATTACATCACTTGCTCAACAATGGATCCTCTGCAGTGAACGGGTGCCGTCAGAATGAGAGTCTAAACAGCTGATAGAAGTAACAAAGAGTACAAAACAAGGGCGTAGTTTTGGTTTGAACATTGGGGGTGTGAACTGTTTTAGTAGAGTCCCGGGTCATGCTCAGTCATAAGGTTTATATATTTGATTGTTTGCTTATATATTTATTTTTGTAAAATGGTCTTTTGTGCTATAATCTATGCAAAGTTTGTTGATAACATAACTGCAATAAAGTTACATCATAGTTAACAATTACTTGTTTACATAGAATATATATATATAATGTATTTTATATTATTTAGGCACTTATAGGTTATAGTTTGACAGAATGTTCTAATTCAACATGCCATGGGAAGTCAATCTAACTTAACATTTTCTTATACTGATATTGTTTATTTCTTATTAAAGGGGTCATATGATGCTGCTAAAAAGAACATTATTTTGTGTATTTGGTGTAATTAAATGTGTTTATGCGGTTTAAGGTTAAAAAACACATTATTTTCCACATACTGTACATTATTGTTTCTCCTCTATGCCCCGCCTTTCTGAAACGCATCGATTTTTACAAAGCTCATCGGTCTGAAAAAGCGAGGTGTGCTCTGATTGGCTACAAGTGTATGCACTACTTGCTTTATGCAAGCACTATATAGGATAAATCACTATACAGGATTTACCCTGTACATTATCGACACGAATTGATAGCATTAATACCATAATTCCTCCGTCCAATTAGGCCTAAGACACTGAGAGTCACGCAGACCTATAACAACCCAGCCACAACACATAATCATGAAATTATGAAAATTATAACATGCCTTCTACTTGCTTTAAATCGACCAGAGCCCAACGTTTATATTTTTTCTACAAATCTTTGAGTTAACATGTACTAAACATGAGTGGAATTTGCACTGCAGCGCCCCCACACCTTGATGCTCATGACAAGAATAGCATGTATAGTTATCTTTATTGAAGTGAATTAGGTTTAAATCGCCGTCATGCATGAATGAATGATATTTTTGCAATTTTACACATAATAATCCACGATGATCACATTACACAAAACTGAAATTGCACGTCAAAATAACACATTGTCAATATTTTTTGAGACCCCCCAAAATTTCACAAATCAGGGGAGCCCATGGCTTATTAAGGGGAGACGAGCTCCCCCTAGCTCCCCCGTAGTTCGCACCCTGGTTACGCCCCTACCGTATTGTGATGATGCCCTGTCAGGCCGGAGCGATGAGACAAAAACATCACGGAGGCATCCGTTGCATCCAGTGGGGACATAATTATGGATTATAATGACTTATACTGTCTTTTTACGTGTTGCGTTGCATCGCGCCGCATAAACATAAAACCATGTCTGCATTTGTGATC
>NW_015505486.1:575975-607542 GCF_001515645.1 Sinocyclocheilus grahami
TGTTGTGACGAGTGGGGGCGGGGCCGAGAGCCGTGGGAACGGAGCGAGGCCGGTGGAGAAATTGATAATGAGCGACACCTGCACCACTCACCGGTCTCGTGTCTCATGGAGGAGTTCCGGAAGGATAAAAAGGAGGAGTGACGACAGTGAAAGACGAGAGAGGACCAGGTCTGGACTTTATTGTGTGTTTTGGTTTTGTTTGTGCACGACAGTCGTCTGCGAGGGGCTGTTGCGCTATGTTGTGTTTGTTTATTTTATTAAAGTTTCTTTGAATGTTCTTTACAGATCTTCTTTATGCACCAAGAGCTTGTAACACTCCAAAGAGAAAGGAAAAATTGAAAACGCATCATATGACCCCTTTAACAGTTCATCAGGCTCTTAATGATTTAATCTATGCCATCTTTTGGAATATCTGAAGGCCATGTACCATAGTTCTTAACAGTAGCATTTGTTATAATAAGACTAGCCTATTAATCATTACCAGGCCAATAATGACTTTTTAAAATTAATCAATATAGCATTTGTTATGAAGAAACAGCCGCCTGCACATTTAGAACCTACAGCTACAAAATGCCACAGTTGCAATAAAAATCTATAGAGAAAAATCTATTCCCTTAACAGATTATCTAATATAAATTCTACAAGAAGTTAGACTAAATTTTACACAATAAATAAGTTTTTATTTTAGTTTATTTAGTCTATTTATTTAGTCTTTTTTAGATACTGTTCAGCTTTCTCCATAGCGTTTTAAAGTGTCTGTTTCTCTAAATAACTCAAATAGATCACATATTTGACCATCAGCTTCGCGATAGGAATGGCTCGAACAAATCTTATCACTCTTCTCAGTACGGTGATCTGTGCACCGCTTATGAACTGCTCATTGTGCTGAGCTGCTCCGTTCGGTTCGGAAGTAAAATGAGCGCTTATAAAAGTGCTGAAGGCGCGATTCAACTAATAAATTAATAGCCTGATTCTAGGTTTCCATTAACCATGGTATAAATATTGGGGGTTGTACTTGCTAGTTTTGGTTATTGGGGGGGTTTTATCCCCCCATAAACTACGCTCCTGGTACAAACACACAGTTATTACTTCACAAGTCATTAACTGATGGACTGGAGTGCTGTGGATTACTTGTGGATTATTGTGATGTTTTTATCAGCTGTTTGGACTCTCGTTCTGACGGCACCCATTCACTGCAGAGTATCCACTGCTAAGCAAGTGACATAATGCTACATTTCTCCAAATCTGTTCTGAGGGAGGAACAAACTCATCTACTTCTTGGATGAGCTGAAGGTGAGGGTACATTTTCAGCAAATTTTAATTTTTGGGTGAACTATCCCTTAAATGTTAAAGTTCAGGATGCTTCTCACCTGTCTTGTCTTCCCACCTTTGGTTGGTGCCGTCTGTATGGCCTTCATGATCTCAACAGGCCACAATCTACATTCTGCAATCCTGCGGGAAAGACTGAGAAAAATAGGAAGCCGTGATTGGAGTACATGAATTTCAGGACACAGGAGTGAGTGCATTGATTAAAAGTGTTGTTTGCTCACCAGGCCACACCTCCCGCATCAATAAAGCAACGATGTGCCGTATCCCAGCTCACTCTTTTCTGGTTACACTCAGCATCTGCTCTGAAATCCTTGTCCTATAACACACAAACAGATCAATGTGGTGACATATTCCTTCCACATCCATCACTGAATTGTCCATTAATGGCTCAAGTCACCTCTATGTCAGTAAGGTCTCCGTGATCCGTGTCTGTGGGTTCTGCATCAATATAAAGGCCCTGAATGACCTCGGCCCCTGGTGCGAGAAGAGACCCCAATGGCCATTTTTTGGGTCTTGGCACTGGCTCCTTCTCACCACCCATTTTTAAGACGCCATTGGAGAATAACAAGACTTGCTCTTTCTGTAAAACAATGAATAAACAATGTAAGACTTTTTCTTTTTAGGCAAATTATTATTTTAGACATAAAAATATTTTGCATATATCTGAACATCTGTTATTTTAAAGCAACAAATTTAACACTTTCAATTTTAAAATTTCATTTTTTTACTCTTTTTGGCACTTGCTATATGAACAACTTAAGCAATGTATTAACTGGAAAAATTATGAATAGTATTTTAATTATTTTTAGTGCTATCAAGCGATTAATCGCATCCAAAATACAAGTTTTTGTTTACATAATATATGTGTGTGTGTACTGTTTATTTATTTATGTATATATAAATACATACACATACAGTATATATTTGGAATATATTTATATTCATATAATTTATATTATATATAAATATATTTCATACATATAACATATTTTTCTTAAATATATACATGCATGTGTGTGTATTTATATATACATAATAAATATATACAGTACACACATACACATATATACAGCATTATGTAAACAAAAACTTTTATTTTGGATGCGATTAATTGCAATTAATCATTTTATAGCACTAATTGAAACACAATCAGTCAACAGTTTGGAATCATTTAGATTTTTTTATGTTTTTGAAAAAAAAAAAAATTCTCAGATTGCATTTATTTGATCAAAAATACAATAAAAAACCAACACTTGTCTCTTACCGTAGCTGAGACGGGCATCTGCAGGGCAGCTATATAGTGGGATGGAGGTGTGGAGGCAGGATTCCAGACGTCGGGAACAGAATACGCCGTCTCCACAGTGACCATCAGCACATTAGAGTCAGAGCGCTGGGCATCAGAGAGCAACGGCTCGGGAACATGCACCGTCACATCGAGTGTGGACTGTGCATGGAAATACAAACAAAATATACAACGTTACCTCATACAAATATTTTTATATAGTACTTATGTAGTGGTGTAAAAATGTGGTTATGAACATTGTCTTTACTTTTACGCCATCCTCATGTACAGCAACGTCTGCCGGTGATCCGGGCACCGCGTGAAGAAGCACGGTGGATGAGAAGCTACACTGACCTAGAACAAAGATATCACCGATATCAAACCTCACGAATATGAGAATCCATAAAAAGTGCTTTCAAATGTGTAAAGTTTGAATCAAATGAGTAAAATGACATTTTTAACCTCGCAGCAGTGGCAGTAGATCCACGACGGCTTGTCCTAGTACAGTGGTTTTCTCCTCTTTTTGTTTTTTCTCTTTTGGTAAGATCTCGAACACCGTTACTGAGAATACACATTTCTGTTTACATTTAACCATGACCAATTTAACATTTAAAATCAAGTCAACTATACTGTATGTATATATGGATTGATGGAATATTTACCATTTAATTTGTAGCTAAATTTACACACACAAAATGTTTTCTTATTTTTGTATTTTGGATGTATTTTCCATTACAAATATCAAAAAATTCTTAATCCAGGATGCATTTGCTTAAAGGTCCCCTGAAGTGCCTTGAAACACGCAGTTTTCTCCTCTTTTTGTTTTTTCTCTTTTGGTAAGATCTCGAACACCGTTACTGAGAATACACATTTCTGTTTACATTTAACCATGACCAATTTAACATTTAAAATCAAGTCAACTATACTGTATGTATATATGAATTGATGGAATATTTACCATTTAATTTGTAGCTAAATTTACACACACAAAATGTTTTCTTATTCTTGTATTTTGGATGTATTTTCCATTACAAATATCTAAAAATTCTTAATCCAGGATGCATTTGCTTAAAGGTCCCCTGAAGTGCCTTGAAACACGCAGTATTATTCTATGTGGTGACGTAATTTCAACTGAAACAGGAAGACCGGGCGGGACATATCGAGCGAGCCGTTTTGGCGGAAGTGACGAACTAAAAGCTTTGAATGCTTACATCTTCTAAATGCTAATTTTGGAGCGCAATGCCTTATAAACCAATTATCGGTTTGTAAACATTCAGGATGCGCGCGCATCATGGTTGCAGAAAACCCGGGAGAGATAGCCTTTACGGCTAGAGAATTTCACGGATTAGATTACCCCCTAGAATTAATATGAAACTCTTAATAAAACAAAATAGTGATCATAATCATGCTGAGGCTGTGTAGTTTTAAAAGTGTTTAATATATGCCGACTCGCGCATATGATCCGCTCCACGCTGCCGTGGTTCGCGTGAAACAACGTGAAACCAGACCTCATTTGCCCCAATTGAAAGCATATTTACACTGTTTAAATCGTTCCCTATCGCCTACATTGTACACTACGTGGTGCCATTCACTGTACAGGAAATACTACACTGTGAACAAGCAACCGATCTCAGCCGCAGCTTCAGCGTCTATTTATAGCTATTTATAGTGTCTATTTATAGTGTAGCTTCTATATAGCGTCGGCTTCTAGAGAGCGTTTGATTGGTCAGAAGATTTGATGAGAAGATGAAGTACGATGTGACGTCAAAAAAATCGTTGCCAATTGACCTAATAAGTTGCAAATTGGTCCTCCAGCTGTTCCTTATATGTACATTTAACTTTTCCGGCCTCTTATTTGCTACCTGTCCCAACTTTTTTGGAATGTGTAGCTCTCATGAAATCCAAAATGAGCCAATATTTGGCATGACATTTCAAAATGTCTCACTTTCAACATTTGATATGTTATCTATATTCTATTGTGAATAAAATATAAGATTATGAGATTTGTAAATTATTCCATTCCTTTTTTACTCACAATTTGTACAGTGTCCCAACTTTTTTGGAATTGGGTTTGTAATATTTCTAATAGTAAGGTTTAAATAATATTTCATGCTGTAACTGCAGGGCTAATACAATACGTCCCCTACGAACAGCATATGTGAATATTATGTAGACCTCTTGTTTAAATCAAATTTATGCTTTAAAAGTAGAGTAATCATAACAGTTTTCATCCATAGTATGTCCATTTAAACGTCTGCGTTTAGCTTCAAATGGCGTCTTTGACGACAGTAATCTATAAAAATGATTTGCATTCCGATCTTGACATCAAAAGGCACAAAAATATTTTTTTCTTTTATTCCATGGATTTTATGTTGTGTGTTTTTCTGCAACCACTATGCGCACGCAGCTGCAAGTGACGTAACTGTGACGTCTACTCTGAATTGGTCTATAGAAAACCTTAAGACTAACATATTGATACTAACACCCAAAAAACTTTAATTTTGATTTCATGGGGACTTTTAGAAGCAAAAAGACTTTTAAGAAAAATCGCTTAAAAAGTCTTCAAAAAAATGATCAAAAGTTAGTTTACTGTATGTTTAAAACAAGAAAAGAAACACACACACTTAATTTTGATATTTTCTTTTAAGAAACGAGAAGTAATTTTGCCCCTCAAGTAAATGTAGCTTGGTTTAAGAATTTTTAGATATTTGTACCAGAAAACGAGACAAAAATACTCACGTATGACAGGTTTATGAGCTACATCATCCAGTGTATGTGCCACTTCTGAGCACTCAAAACTACAGGTGAAGTTGTAAACCACATCTTTGTCCACAGGAACGTCCAGTTTTTGTGAGTCTCCCAGCACACACCCATTAAACTCCACCCGAACAAAACTGAGACAGGAATCAGTCCTACTGCCCCTCTGAAATAATCACAAATGGCACAAACACACAACAGCAAAGATTTTATTATAGTACTAGTGCGAAAATGCCACACTACTACAGCTATTCTTACTACTGTAACATCATAATAATACATTAATATTCACATTCAAACTTTTAGGCTTTTAGAATCTCTCTATTGTTAAGTATATTTATACATATACTTTTGTAAAGTCAGTGGTGGCTAAAGCCAAGTTTGTTTTATTAATTAATATTACCACAGTTTTATTGTAGCAACAGTTGTAGTGGAGACCGGGGCAAGTTGTCACACTGTTCACTTCAGTGAATATTATTTGTCACAGTTGGATTATTTTTGAAAGTCAGTTTCTTGTCAAATTCAAGACAGTTTTTAATTTAGTGTTTTAAACCATATAGCTAGAGACGGCAAGAATTTAAAGGGGTCATATGATGCTGCTGAAAAGAACATTATTTTGTGTATTTGGTGTAATGAAATGTTTATGTGGTTTAAAGTAAAAAAAAACACATTATTTTCCACATACTGTACATTATTGTTTCTCCTCTATGCCCCGCCTTTCTGAAACGCGTCGATTTTTACAAAGCTCATCAGTCTGAAAAGCGAGGTGTGCTCTGATTGGCACAACAGTTTCAACATTGATAATAGATCAGATTTCTGGAGGATCATGTGACACTTTAAACTGGAGTAATGATGATGAAAATTCAGCTTTGCGTCACAGGAATAAATCATATTTTAAAGTATATTAAAACAGAAAACCAATATTACAAATTGAAATAATATTTCACAATATTACTGTTTTTTCTGTATTTTTGATCAAGAGAAATACAGCCTTGATGAGCATAAGAGACTCTATTAAAAAAACGTTAAAAATCTTACGCATCCCAAACTTTTGATCGGCAGTGTATATGTGACCGTTTAAATGAATTACCATAAAAGCTAAAAGGTGATTAATACGGTGGGGAAAAACAGATATAGGCCTAGCATCTATAATTCCAAACATTCATAAACATATCTACCTAAAATCTTGCTTATTGTGTATTTTTCCCCAGATATTGAGCATGTCTCTTCTTCATGCTGTTGATGAAGCCGTCAAGATGTGCAAAGCTGAAGAATCAAGACTCACTGAAAACATCCGACAGTGCAAGGAGATTTTACGCTCAATGTGCGGTGATCTAAGTGGTTATCTTGTTGGTATAATGTTCATGTGTTGTAAAAAGCTTCATTTATGCCATATTTTTGCAGGAGAACGCGTGTGACAGAAACCAGTGAGCTGGAAACTGCAGCAGCCATCGGTACTAAAGATGGTTAGAGGAAAATCATGTATTTACATTTATTCGTCATATCATCCCACATCATAAATTACACAATCAATCTTTGTTTCTGCCTTCTAAAGCAGATATTCTGCCTGAAGAAAAACAAGACATTGAATTGTTGGAGCAGGTTTTAAAAAAAGCCCTGAAAATCCGCAGCACATCTGAGGCTCATAAAGATCTTCACCCAGACAGTAAACACCCTAATGAGAGAAAAAATACAGCACTCATTAATTATACTGTTAAAGAGGGAGATAAAAGAAAGCTGGTGGAATCTGTCCCTCTGTCTGAGATGTGCAAAAAACCCATTCATCAGAGACGGGTCGGAGGGAATCTGACCCATGGGGCCCCCTGGACGCGGCCGGTTCTGGTCCGGAAGAGACCGACTGCTCATCAGGTGGTCAGTGGAAGCCCGTCAGTCCCAAAGAGCGCTTCAGCAAAGATCTCTTCCACACGATCCCAGCAGAAGATGTGTGTCAAAGCCACGAACGCTGAAGAGTCATCTGAAGATAATTCCCCATCAGTCTCCTGCCAAGAAGTCTCAGCATCTGGTAAAGATGGGAAAGTCACAACAGGAAGTGTGCAGTCTAAGGAGCAATGGTATGTGTATGATCAGATAGTCATCTTTGTTGTGTGCAAATATGAAATTGATCTTTAATCAAATACGTACACTATATTTTCAAGAGATATTAATGCTTTTATTCACCAAGAATGCATTAAAGGGCTAGTTCACCCAAAAATGAAAATTCTGTCGTTAATTACTCACCCTCGTGTTGTTCCAAACCCGTAAGACCTTCGTTCATCTTCGGAACACAAATTAAGATATGTTTGATGAAATCTGAGAGCTCTCTGACCCTCCCATAGACAGCAAGGTAACTACCACGGTGCTGACGGTGATACCGGTGTTAAGCCGCAACACCGGTTACGTCACTTGCCCATCGCGGCACCGACCCCCACCGTCGTTTTGATTTTTTATAGAAATAAAAATTAATTTAGTTCAGTAAAAGAACAGACACTACAATTAAAAACTGAAGGTGAGACAGACGAGACGATCGCGGATGATTTAGTTTCAAAACGAGATGCAAAAGCGCCTGTTTGGCAATATTTTGTATTTTGAAAAGCCTGTTGACTTTTGCCGTTTTTTCTGATTTTGGAAGTTTTTTTAAACATTCGTTTCTTATTTAATTGGTTCCACATTATTTGCTGATTTTTACTTTATTTAAACTTTGTGTCATTTATTTATTTTATTTGACATCAAGGTGTATGCCGTGCCTCCAAGCTTTCTTACTCGTTTTGCTAATAAACGTTCTACGTTTCTTATTTATTTGGTTATATATTATACTTATGTTTACTTAGTCTATTTCTATTTTCTGTTTTGTATACCTATTTAAACTTTATGTAAGTTATTTGTTATATTATAGGCATAGCCTGCCCTATAGCATGGTGTATTTGTATTTGTTTTGTTAATAAAAGTTATATGTTTTATATATATACGCTAAAGTGAGTTTGACATTGTATTTTGTTGTTGCATTCAAGCAATTGACGCCGAACAGCCGCTAATTCAAAAGTGAAAGTAAAATGCGCACAGCGCTTTTAAGCTATTTAAAAGCGAGGAAAAGATGGAAAATTCAAACGAACTAAAACCGAACAATTGCTTTACGCCGAATTGCCGCTATTTCAAAGTGAAAGTAAAATGCGCATGCCGCATTTACAAGCTAGTTAAAAGCGAAAGAAAGCGAGGAAAAGAGGGAACGCCCCGCCCCCGCTGTGATACCGGCATTACCGGTGTTGTCACACTTCGATTAACCAGTGGGAAAATTCCCTCACCGTCACAACCCTACAAAGTAGTCCGTGTGACATCAGTGGTTCAACTGTAATGTTACGAAGCTACGAGAATACTTTTTTTGCGCAAAGAAAACAAAAATAACTTTATTCCACATTTTTGTCTCTACTGCGTCACTTGTGTCCACACGTTCACGACAGTACCATCTTTGTACTTTCCTGGACACTTTTCTGGTAGTTACCTTGCTGTCTATGGGAGGCTCAGAGCCCTCATATTTCATCAGAAATATCTTAATTTGTGTTCCGAAGATGAACGAAGGTCTTACGGGTTTGAAACGACACGAGGGGGAGCAATTAATGACAGAATTTTCATTTTTGGGTGAACTAACCCTTTAAATTGATCAAAAGTGACAGTAAAGACATTTATAATGTTATATAAGATTGATATTTGAAATAAATGTTGTTCATTTGAACTTTCTATTCATCAAAGAATCCTAAAAAAAAAGTCAAGCAGAACAACTGTTTACAGCATTGATAATAATCAGAAATGTTTCTTCAGCAGCAAATCAGCATATTAGAATGATTTCTGAAGGATCATGTGACACTGAAGACTGCAGTAATGATGCTGAAAATTCAGCTTTGATCACAGCTGTAAATTACATTTTAACATATAATTAAATGGAGAAGTTATTTTAAATTGTAATAAAATTTTGCAATAATAGTGTTTTCACAACATTTTTGATCAAATAAAATACATTTAAAAATGTTTTTAAAAATCTACCATCCACAAATTTTTGAATGGTATGGTATATTAAATATTTTCAAATGTAGCTTTTATGGCTTTTCTTTGTTGTCGTTGTTGTTGTTGTAGGATACCATCTCCTTTGTTACCATCTTGGCGTGCACAGAGAACAAAACAGAAGCGGTCAGTCTAAAATTGTCTTTAAAAATTAAAGAAATATTGTAGGTTCACTACAAGCTGAGCACTTTCAGTAGCGTTTGAGGCATAACATTAATTAGTAAATAATTTATACTTTAAAATCATGTCACAATAAGGCACTTACAATGGATGTAAATGAAACGACGCAAACCTTAAAATACTGTTTTGAAATTAAAGTCACAGGACATAGATTTTAACATAAAACTAGTGTAATATAAATCACTTGCTCACCTCGTCTGTGAAACATCAATATTTTTAGTCTTGTTATGAAGATGTAAAGCAGATCAATCTTTTTTTTTGTTACACAATACACACAAGAAGTAGTATTTTTAAACGGAGAAAAATCTATACATAAAATGATGTCAGCGACTTATAAGTAGAGGTTTAACTACCTAGAAGAGTAGTTATAGTGCCAAGTTATGAATCAGAAAGCATCGTAACTCAAATAACACATATTTGTAAGGAAGACTTCATGTAAATGCCTTGCTCCATTGACTTCAGTTGAACCTTCATTAACATGATTTTCACTTTAAACAGATGTTGATAGAGCTTTACTAGCATTAAACACAAAATATGTCTTAGAGTGAAAAATTTAAGGGGGTCTGAATACTTTCCGTACCCACTGTATGTAGAACAAAGAATTACACTAATTGTTGTGAGAAAAATATGCATTTTTCTTTCAGATTGTGGAAGAAAGTGTTAACCCAGCAATCAAAGCCAGTACCAGAGAGA
Organism: Sinocyclocheilus grahami; assembly: GCF_001515645.1. NCBI lineage: Eukaryota > Metazoa > Chordata > Actinopteri > Cypriniformes > Cyprinidae > Sinocyclocheilus > Sinocyclocheilus grahami. The sequence continues at coordinate 586,270 of NW_015505486.1, forward strand.
ACCAAATTCACAGAGAGACTGCGAGACACTGTATCCTTTTCAGATCAATCCTGTTGCTTCTGTCCTGTTGCGTTTGATCGGTATCACCTCAGACACGATCAGTGTATCCGTGCAATCATCATTACTCCTATTGATGTGGCCCCTCAGGCCATCCAAGATGATAAGTAGATGAGTTTGTTTCTTCCTCACAACAGATTTGGAAAAATGTAGCATTTCATCCCTTGCTAGCCAATGGATGCTCTGCAGTGAATGGGTGCCGTCAGAATGAGAGTCCAAACAGCTGATAAAAACATCACAATAATCCACAAGTAATCCACACCACTCCAGTCCATCAATTTCTTTTTGAAGCGAAAAAAAAGTGTGTTTGTAAAAAACAAATTCTTTCAAACATGCAGCTTTTCTCTTCAAATTATATTAACTGATGGACTGGAGTGGTGTGGATTATTGTGATGTTTTTATCAGCTGTTTGGACTCTCATTCTGACGGCACCCATTCACCGCAGAGGATCCATTAATGAGCAAGTGATGTAACGCTACATTTCTCCAAATCTGTTCTGAGGAAGAAGCAAACTTATCTACATCTTAGATTGCTTGAGGGTGAGTAAATTTCCATTTCTGGATGGACTGTTCCTTTAAACATGACATCTGACTAAAATCTTGTAGTTTTTTTGTTGTTGTATGTTCCTGAGCTGCTGTTGTATCAGTTCCCGTCCGAATTGCCTTCTGTATGTCCTGCTGATATCACAACAGAGCTGGACGTGCTTACACAGCGCTGTCTTGACCTGACGCACTGCTTCAATGCTGAGCTACAGGCCCAGAAGGACTCAGATTCAGGTACCCGCGTCTGGGGCAGAAAGATGGAGGGCTGCAGGAAGACAGAAGTGTGTGGGTGGATGTAGGGGGCTGAGAAACGAGCAACTGGACAATAAGGATCCTTCCAAGGATAACACTGTCAACACTAGCCATTATTCATCTGAGTCACAGGACGTTTCAGTATCAGGAAGCTCATTTAGAGTAGATAGAGACCAAGATATATGTGTGTGTGTGTGTATCACAGGGACCTTGCGTGAGAGAGAATATGAGTCCTTGCGGATGCTGGAGGGTTTGGAGAGGATGACGGCAGAACTTATTGCGTGTGCTGATCATCGCAAGAAAGGTACTTTAGAATCTCCAGCTGCACAAACGTCATTTGACGTCATTTTCATGTCAGGGCTCCTTGCTTGTGATGGTATTCATTTGCTTAATGAATATTGCAAATGTACAAAACTATTAAAACCTTTTCAGTGTGTAAAAAATAGATTTATTAAACACACATTGACCTTTTGTGACAACATGCCTCAATAGAAGATTATGTAATCAGGTAAGTTGTCACTGTTATAGGTTAGCTTCTCAGCTCTATTTACATGTGAAACAATTATAAAGCACAAAACAAAAATTAAATATTATGAAATGTTTAACCATTTTTTACCAGCAGAAACTGTAATTAATACATTTTTAATTTATAGAATGTAATTTTATTTATTTATTATTATTTTTGATAAATATAAAGCTTATATAATAAATTATAATATTAATACAAATTAATAAATTCATGATATTTTACATTTTATTATTAAAGTACAATTTTATTTAACACCTGTATCAGCTTGTCCCAACCTGACGTTTATGAAAAATCCTTTTGTCACAATTAACACAATTAAACCTTTCAGTTCAAATCTGCCTTTATTATATAATGGATTCTTGTCTGAGCCAACAGATAATTGCAGTTTTACTTCATGACAAACTGAATGTTTTAATTTAAGAACACCAACATACAAAACCATTTTTTGTGACAACTAGCCCCGGTCTAGTTTATTCTGTATGTTCACCTGGTATTTGTAGTGATCACAAGCTTGCTGTGTTTTCTGAGTTCAGTCTACTGCAATGACACACATCACACCCTTCATCTTCAGGCTATTTTGGGTCTAATGTGGTGTCAGTAGCCTGTAATCTGTTCACACTCCATTAAACACGGCCAGTTGTGTCCGCTCTGTGCTCAGTAGCACAAATTCATTCACGATTTCTACAAGTGGACACACCGTCCATTTATCCAAGAAGACAAAATTCCCATCCCTTTCTCAATGTCGTTAACGGTTATATTTTTCAATATACGACAGTTCCCATGTTCATGCTTCTTGGGAAAGCAATTAATGTACCTTAGATGCTTGCTGATTTTCCATGTTATGCCTTATTCTTGGCATTTGGTATTATTAAAGTATTATTAAGAAGATTATTTATAATGCATAATGCATAAATATTCTAAAATATATTCTATAATATATTCAAATCTTATTACAGATTTTGCAGTTTAGTTGTGAATTTGGTACACTGCGCTGTTCATACAGCTTGATCCGGATCATACGGGTTGATAAACCGGATGTAGTTCTAATACAAAACTGCCCTGTGTTTCTCAGACTGGGAGAGGTGGGATATGAGGATCTCTGGAGCTTTGTGTCCCGTCCGGAGGACAGGTGAATGGGGCGACCCGGCCCGTTCCTGGCTGCCGCCCGTCCTGTCGTACAGCAATGAGGCTGAACTGAGAGAGCTGGAAAGCCAAAGGCTCAGAGTAGAACAACTTCAGCAGGCTGTTCGTCTTCAGCAGGTTTAAAATACTTTGTCTTTCTTTCTTATATTTAGGAAGTAGCTTTTTCTTGTTTTATTTTCATCAGCTTCTGTTATAAACCGAGCTGAGCTGAGTGAGCTGACTAGCTAGATAGCAGTCATAAAGTTATTCTGCTGTAAGATACCTTATTTTGGATGGAATTTAAGGCAGCATTGCATTTATCCGTCATTCGTAAGTCCCACAATACATTGCATGGATCCTCAACTTGCTGTCTTATTCAATACTAAAAATGGTTAGAATTAAAGTTGCGATGAAATATAAATAGTAGGGCTGCAAAACGATTAATCGCAATTAATCGCATTCGAAATAAGTTTATTTACAAACTATGTGTGTGTGTACTGTGTATATTTATTATGTATATATAAATACACACACACACACACGTATATATTTTTAAAAATATTAGTATGTAAATATATTTATACTTGTATATAATTTATATGATATAAATCTAACATATTTTTCCTTAATATATACATGTATGTGTGTGTATTTATATATACATAATATATATACACACACACACACGTATATATTTTTAAAAATATATACGTGTGTGTGTGTGTATTTATATATACATAATAAATATACACCGTACACACACATATAGTTTGTAAACACAAACTTTTATTTAAAATGGGATTATTCGCGATTAGCCATTTTGCAGCCCTAATAAATAGAGATAAATCCATTTCTGTTGTTATAGTTTTAGCAATGTAAGCAGTTTTTTCAACATTGATGATAATAATAAAAAATATATATTTCTTGAGCATCAAAGCAGCATATTAGAATGATTTCTGGAGGATCATGTGACACTGAAGACTGGAGTAATGATGCTGAAAATACAGCTTTACATCACAGGAATAAATTACATTTTAACATATATGCAAACAGAAAACAGTTATTTGAAATTGTAATAATATTTCACAATATTATTGTTTTTAATGTATTTTTGATCAAAGAAATCTTCTTAATTATCTTAATTATAATTATATATATATATATATATGTGTGTGTGTGTGTATATATGTGTATATATGTACAGTATATGTGTGTGTGTGTATACATATATATATATATATTTATGTATTTATTATTTTTAATTTTTACTTCAGTTTTAGTTTTAATAGTTTTAGTGCATCACGTTTTTAATGTTTTTAAAGTAAATTAAATTGAGAAATGTTACCTAAGCTGCTTGTAGAAATAAAATAAAAAAATGTTGTTATGTATTTTACTTTATTTCAGTCCATGTTTATTTTCTTTCATGTAATGGTTTATGGTTTCAGTTTCATTCTTAGTTTAATAACCTTGTGGCATGCACTGTATGCTATCTAGGTAGACAGCAGAGCAGTAATCAAATGTTGCCGTGTTTTCTGTTTTTAGGCGATGTCCGATAGCCTTGCGTCTTACTGGAGCTCTCGTCCCGGAGCCGCTGGACCCAGTGCTGTGGTTCTGCGGGGCTTGTACTCGCTGCTGGCGGAGGGAGGAGTTCAGTTTCCATCTCTGGTTTTGGATTCGGAGTCAGACTGAGCAAAAACAAGACTGTATTTCAGGGTTAGTGGACTGAATTCCCGGAAGCACGGCAGGGAAGTTTTCCTGCGAACTGACGCAAAAGCCGCTCTCCAGAGCTCTTCTCCTGAGATAAACTGTAAGCGTGTTCTGTGTGTGCATTTGGCTCGGAAGTTTAACAATCGGTCACGTGACGGGAGAGTGCAGCTGCTGCTAAGAAACTCAAATAAAGCTTCCAGCTGACGTCTCATGATCCATGAGTCAGGATTTCATTTTGTGCCATCCCGCATATATTATTTGGCTCTCTGATGAGATCTTCCTGTTTGAATTCATTACTCAATGCGCCAAACCACTGGCATCTTTTGAATATGAGTAGCATGTGTCTAGGGATATGCTGGTATCAACTTTTCATGTTGCAATTAATTGCTAATGCTTTTATCACGGTGTACGGTATTATCACGATATTGAAATTTAGTTTTAAAAAAAAGTGCTGTCATAATACAGTATAACAGGTTTAATAACTTTTTTCTTATAACAAAAATAACTGAACATTTAAATGCAATAAAGCAATACAGAAAAATGTATAAAGCTAAAAATGTTACACAGATTAAAGTGCAAAAGAACTATAAAGACCAATAGGTATCACTTTACAATAAGACCTCATTAGTTAACCTTAGTTAAAGCATTAACATTCACAATGAGCAATAGCTACATTTGCTACAGAAGTTATTAATCTTTGTTAAAAAATATACAAGTCTTAGTTCATGTTAGCTCATTAAATAATACAGTTGCAAGTTTTGATTTTAACAACCTGTTATTAAATATTGGAATACCTAAGATTAATGAATGTTCAGAAGAATTTTTCATTGGCAGTTTGTTAACTAATGAATTAACTAATGAAGCCCTAATGTAAAGTGTGACCGAACAATAAAGAATCAAAACACTTTCAAACAATATCTAGGGCATGTTGTAGTCCAGATTAAAATGTAAAAAAAGTTTGAAAATAAATAGCCTATTAGGTCTAAATATTTAAGTATCTGTGATGAACATCATAGCAAATACACAAATCTGAATGGCTGCTTAAATAATTTAAACAGGATTCAGAAACAGAAAGTAACGGGGTAACGGCTGCATTTCTGCCGTTTAGCGCCATCTGCTGTCAGAGAGTGAAAGTGCGCTTTCATCCAGAGTGTTCCGCCATGCGCTTCTCGTCCGTGCTTGTTTACATCAGAGTGTGCAAGCGTCTTTCACTCAGCATACAGCACTGTTGTGCATTTTGACCAGTTGATGGGAAAAGTATTCTTAAAATGCATTCAAAATTCTGAATAATTTGTAATATATAATTATTCACGGTATTTAGAAGAGCCCACGATAACAATATCGTGCATATTCATTACCGTGATATATCGCATTACCGAATACCGGCACATGTCTGCATGTGTCCTGTTGAAGCCTGCGGTGCTGTGTTTGTGCCAGCAGAGGGTAATGTGTTCTTGATGCTGTCCTGAATGTCTTTCAGAGCCGCTATTGACAGCATGTGTGGCATGACGTCTGTTAGGACAGAAAGTCATTTAGACTCATCCTTCAGTTTATGAAAACAAACAAAAGTTGTGTTTACACCAATGCAATTACTTATAATGAACGTCTAAACACTCTGGAGCCACGTCGTACGTATACAAATGTGTGTTATTCGAGCTAAGTGTCTAAATCATGCTTTTAGTGGTGAATCTAGAGTTGTAGGTGTTACTGACGCAGTTCCTGTGTTTGGATTTGCGTCTATGCAAACTGTCTAGTTTGGTAACCTTGTACACCGTAAGATTTTGGAGGCCAAAACTCTGTTTTATGTGGATTGTTGCATTGAAAATTTTCTGCTGGTTCAAGTACAGATTTAGTCAGCATAGTGCCATATTTCATTTTTGACAGGAATGTAAATGAGGCCGTGAGGGATAAAAGTACAGTGTGTTCAGTGGATTGTACTGTTGTTTAACAACATAACGATTGTTCAATTGATAGTCTTTCCTAAAAAAAAAACAAAAAAAACCAGTAGACAAAAACTCCATAAAACAGTTTTGAAAGTTGTGGGTTGTGAATATTATGTGAAGACTGCAAGTCTATCTCACACAGACTCATTTTCATCTGCTTTAAATTGAATATGGCATCTAACCTGACTAAGGTCTGTATTAAAAGACATTCAGGCCATGTCCACACGTAAACGGGTATTTTTATAAACTGAGATTTTTCTTCTTCCGTTTAAAAAAAAAAAATCTCCGTCCACATGAAAACACAAAAGCATGCTATGAAGCACTGTCAAGAGCATGCCAAACCAACAGGTGGCGATATAATCTCAACCGTAAAGCCATGTTGGCCAATCAGAAGCCTGAAAAAGTTTCCAGTAGCAATTTTGTTGCTAAATTTAGCAACTTTTCAGACTACCCTAGCAACGTTTTCTTCCAGAAGCACCTAGCAACAAATTTAGCTATTTTTTTAATTAATTTGGCAACTTTTAGCAACTTTTGATAAGTGACTCAAATGATAAAAAGGCACACATTTACCTTCTAAATTACACAAAAAGAGAAATCCAAAGATGCCTAGCAGTACACGCCTCACGTGGATTAAGTTAGCTTCTATTTTCAATTGTTCAATTTAATAATAATAATTAAATAATTTAGTAATTGAATAATTGTTCATGTTACACTTTGTTAGTAGCTTGTACTTGCGGTTGTTGATCATTTAGTAAGAAAAATATCTACGAAAATGGAAAAGGTACTAGTAATTTTCCAGGGCATAACCTGAAAACAAAAATTACAATGTGTAATTAAAAATGCAGGTAAAAAACCAGTGGAAAAATCAATACGGAAAATTCCTTCATAACAACATATATTTTCTTAGAGTGTAATATACTAACTAACTACTAATACACCACTTAAAGATATAATTGTTCAGAATGTGTAGTTTTGGTTATTTACTAACAAAAAAAAAGAAGTAAATTGCAATTGTTCAAAAATGTCAAAGTTTTCAATAATTCAATTGAATAAAAATGGTTATTTACATTTTTAATATTATGCATTTATGTTATTTTACGAACAAATCTAAATGAACACATATAAAATATATTTTTTGCTGAGATTTGATGTAGCGACACAATTTTGCGTTGTGATTACGTAATCGCCCAGTGACATCATTTAGCAACTTTTGCGTTTGCGTGTGGACGAGCGGCCAAACCGCGTAGAAAAAGCGGCGGTTTTAAAAAATAAACGTGTTCGCGTGGACAGGGCCTTTTTAAATGCAGCAAGTAAACATACAATTTTGAGTTTGGACCTCCAAAGTCTAGTTAAGTCGAGCAAGTACTAATGTTTTGGAAGACTAAAAGATTTAATAATGAAATTAATGAAATTGAATCACTTGTGCTGCTTTCCATCCAAATCCATCTCATCTGACTTTAAGAGTTGCTCCATTGCACTTTTTTCCCCAAGTAGGAAATTCAAACTTTCCTCATTGAATGTAACGATCAAATCTGATCTTTAGGACTGACTGAACAGGAATGAAACTGTTACCTCAGACAGCTTGTAGTCAATATCTGGTGTCTGAGTGACTATGAGAGTATAGCTGTCATTGTGGAAAGACAAATTTTCCTCTTGATCGCGTCCATCGTGACATCTCGCAGCGGTGCTGTTATATGATGTGACTGAAATAGTTCCGTCATTCACCATTCAGAACATAATCAATCCCATTACTGCTACTTGTGTATAATGTTAGAAAGTCAAACGACAAGAACAACTACTTGAAATCTGATCTGACCAGTCAGACTGAAACATGTTTCTAAAAGTGATGAAGTGAAGTGGCCAAGTATGGTGACCCATACTCGGAATTAGTGCTCTGCATTTACTCATCCAAAGTGCACACACACAGCAGTGAACACACACAAACCGTGAACACACACCCGGAGCAGTGGGCAGCCATTTATGCTGCGGCGCCCGGGGAGCAGTTGGGGGTTCGGTGCCTTGCTCAAGGGCACCTTGTTGTGGTATTGAAGGTGGGAGAGAGCGCTGTACATTCACTACCCCCCACCTACAATTCCTGCCGGTACGAGACTCGAACCCACAACCTTTGGGTTATGAGTCCGACTCGCTAACCATTAGGCCACGACTTCCCGATTAAAAGATTAAAAATCTGTTTTAATGTGATCTCTTTTATTTTATTTTATTTTAGTATCGTTTCTAATCATATTACATGTTTATTATAATTTTTTTTGTATTGTTTCTAAGAATCATATTCCATGTGTTTATTTTATTTGTATTATTTTTATATTGTTTGTAAGAATCAGATTCCATTTTTATTTTACTTTGAGTTTTGAGAGAGAAAAAAACTACTTTTTCAAACTTCACCTGGACCATTTGTTCAATTTTTACCAAATTTATAATTTTTGATTTTTTTTGATAACTCAAGCCATCCTCGTATAATTCGAAATCAGCATAAAATTTAATATTTGGAATCCACATTAATTTTGGATATGGGTTTCCACAGTCAAAGAAAAACATATTTTATTTATTTTCTCCAGTTGTAGTTTCATAAAAAGTCATGGAAATTTTTTTAATAGAGACGTCATGGAAATTGATATAGTAAATATAAATTGTTCTAGTTAAGGTTGGCTCCAAAATGGCCTGAAATACAAACTGAAGATGCTTTATATTAGTGCTGTCAAACGATTAATCGCATCCAAAATAAAAGTTTTTGTTTACATAATATATGTGTGTGTACGGTGTATATTTATTATGTATATACAAGTACACACACATGCATGTATATATTTAAGAAAAATATGTTATGTTTATATATTAAATATATTTATATATTCATATAAATTATATGATATAAATATATACATATAAATACGTGTAAATATTTTGAAAAAAATATGCTGTATGTGTGTGTATTTATATATACATAATATATGTGTGTGTGCTGTGTATATTTACTATGTAAACACAAACTTTTATTTTGGATGCGATTAATCGCAATTAATCGTTTGACTTTATATATAAATGTATGTAAATATTTATATATAAAAATAAACAATCATGAACATTCATTAAGTCTAAAAAAAGTGTGGGAACCCTAAATGTTGGACTGATTTAATTTCAAACTGATATTTACATATTTACTGATATTTATATTGTTATATACCAACCAAGAGTTTTTAAGAGTACAGTCTACAGAGTCAGATACAGCAAAAACAGCTGCTTTTCTAAACAAAGTGAATATCAAGTAAACTAAAATTAGGCAACAAAAAAAAGCCAAATGCTCTCTAAGACTTGTGATGACAGCATGAACATCAAAGTTTGAAATTATGTCAGACGAGCTGCATTAGGCACAGTGAGTATTACTTTTCCAGCTGATATGTTGACTATATAAAATGCCATTGGTTTGTGTGGTTGGGATGGTTGGTAGTTCATCTCTGACTGTTCAAACCTCTGAGTCACCACAAGTGGAGAACAAAGGAGGTACTTCTCATTGATTTCATCTCATTTTTAGAGTCCCACATGGTTTTCACACAGGCCGAGGAGCACAAAGCTGTCATGGCCGCCACCGCCAACACGCCGAGACTGATCGATAAATCATCGGAATGGCAAATCGATGAGCGGACGGTCGTTTTGCGTGTAACCCACCACGTGTAGCGCTCCGGGATCGCCTGCGATGAGGTATGCATGCTCGGGATGTTCGTTTATGTTCTAAACCTCATTTTAGAGTGCTAAAATTTTTTATTTATGTCAGATTCATGCAGAGCGTGTGAAAACGAGCGATGGAGAGGCTCCACGGGGCCTGTACGGGGACGGTAGCCCACAGAGGAGGCACAAGCTGTTCCAGACTGGGAGACAGGTGGCACTGGGTTCACACAGCGGGCCGTGGGTGGGCGTCCTCCTCCAGCCCCCGCCCACTCCACGCTGATATCACTGACTCACCCAGGAACACGTTCAACGCGACTGATGCTCCCATCATGGGAAAAAGTAGAAAACAACAGATTAGTGCATTGGGCTTCTGTCTGAGCAGGTTCAACCAAGACACGTTCACTTCGATCCAAAACCTATAGTGCGCTCCCTCCGTAGGCAACGTTTTAAGATGTCGTCTTAGCTGTGCGTGTATCCCAGAATGCACTGCGATGAGCGCCGTGAACAAGAAGTTTAAAGTTTATTTACTTTGCTGCTTAGCAATACTAAGATTGAATTAATGCAGAAAGTACATCAGGAGATAAAATTGTAAGTAAAAGCGTAAATATAAAAATATAAAACAAATATTCAAAACATAGTCAAGAATACTAAAATAATAATATATACATGCGTACATATACATACACGTCCATACACACACATACGCATACATATACATATTCAAAATATATATAAATACACTCACAAATATATACACTGTAGTGATCTATCACAACACATTAACAGTATTTATTGTTTGAATTTCTTTACAAAAAATTATAACATTAGAAAGCTGAGATTTTGTTTCATACCAGAAGTAACCTGCTCTGTCTTGTCTGTCAGCTCCGCGATATATTTTTTTACTTCATGAGAACATGATGTGTAGTGGTGAGAGCAACATGGCTGGTCAGACATAGCAACAGTAACTAAGGCGGGGGGAGGGGGGGTCTTTGCGGTTAAACTTTGCAGAAAGTTTGCATGTGTTTTTGAGTATCATATTTGATGCGTCTGGCTTTTATGGTTTGATAGTAGTGCGTAGTATAGTATGATATAGTGAGAATACCTAACTAGACTATGAACTAACTGCTATTTGAATGTAAGAAACAACATTTCTTGTTGAAAACAAGACAGTTTATGTTAGATAGTGCTGATATGAAACCAAAACAGCTGCCTGGAGGTGTTGTCAATATGGCCACCAAGTGAACTGACTTCTCTTAAAAAGGACTGTGGTTGATTCTCTCATGCTGAGTGATTTTTTTGAGCCGCTGCCTGTGTATAGCGTTCCAAATCAGTTATTTGTGAGGTTACATATCATTTGGGATGCTGCCTGTGTAGACTCTCGAGGGTTTGGAATTGGACAAAGCCATTGTGGTTTAAGTTCACTCAGACTGTCATCATCTACTCACCATCTTTCATTCTTCCACAGAACACAAAAGGAAATGTGAGGCAGAACTCTTTTTACATTTTATACATAAATGAAAGTAAATGAGGCCTAGTTTGACGTCATTGATGATGCGAGTAACAAGCTGTTTTCCAAAAAAAATAAGTTCAGAAATTAAGTTCTGTGTAATAAAATGGAATGACTCAGGGAAAAAGTATTGAACACGCTTACTGAAATATATTTAATACTTTGTACAAAAGCCTTTGTTGGTAATGACAGCTTCAAGACGCCTCTTGTGTGGAGAAACTAGTCGTATGCATTGCTCAGGTGTGATTTTGGCCCATTCCATAGATTTTCTATTGGATTCAAGTCAGGTGATTGGCTGGGTCATTCTACCAGCTTTACTTTCTCTGAAACCAATTGAGAGTTTCCTTGGCTGTGTGTTTGGGATCATCGTCTTGCTGAAATGTCCACCCTTGTTTCATCATCATCATCCTGGTAGATGGCAGCAGATTTTTATCAAGAATGTCTCGGTACATTTTTCCATTCATCCTTCCTTCAGTTATATGAATTTTGCCAGTGCCACACCATGATGTTTTGGGGTGATGTGCTGTGCCATTTGGCCTCCAAACATGGTGTGTATTATGGCATCCAAAGAGTTTAATTTTGGTCTCATCGGACCAGACTATATTCTCCCAGTATTTGTCTAAATGTTGTGCAGCAAACTTTAAACGAGCTTCAACATGCTTTTTCTGCAGCAAATATATGTAAATATAGTTGCGCAGGAAAAAAATACTTACACATTTACATACCTCGGGTCTCTAGCGACCCTATACACTTTTTACAAAAAATTAATCAGAAAACAGACATTCTTTTATATTTAACTATTATTTTCATGTTATATTGTTTATAATTAATAGATTGAGGAATACTAAGAAAGTTGATGTCTAACTTAAAAAAAAATGGAAGAGGGTAGAGAATGATGTCCCGGATCGCTAAAGACACGAGGTATGCATATAAGGGTTAAATATGAAAACGTACTTACAGTCTGTGAGTCAGAACAGCCGGCATTGTAGTCTACTCTTCCAGGATCAGTAAACAGTCCTCCATAAAATGCGCTGCACACATCTGAATATTTGGGTTGAACTGTTCTGGAACAGTGTTGTAAATACAACTTAACCACTTATTTCTAGTTGTGTCCTCTTTTGGAAGACCAAACAAAGTAGTTTAGCTTTCACAACGAAACACAGCGTCTCAACGACATGGCGGCGGCAGTAACAATACCACAGCGAGAATAAAAGTTACGCCTTCTTTCTTTGCGTGAACATTTAGGCGGCGTTATGCAAATCTTCCCACATAGTGAGGTAGATATGTGGGGGCGTGTTAGAACGAGCCATTTTAGGAGGGCGTGTCACGAGTCTTAACTTTTATAAAGAATATCTCTTTGGGTTTGAGACTTTAGTCTTTGCACCTTTAGGGATCTTATCTATTCACGAACAGCTTGTAACACTCCAAAGAGAAAGGAAAACTTGAAACCGCATCATATGACCCCTTTAAATTAACCACTTCAAATTGGCAATTCATTTAAGTCCCTACAAGTCACCTGCACAAGAGTGAAAAAATGAAGTGACATGTGGCCAAGTATGGTGACCCATACTCAGAATTTGTGCTCTGTGTTTAACCCATCCAAGTGCACACACACACACACACACCGTGAACACACACCCAGAGCATATTTTATTTTATATTATTTTACTTCGTTTTACTTTATTATGGGGATATACAAAATTATGTTGTAATATTTAATACAATTACTGTACAAAATAATGTAACACTGAGTTTTAAGCACATTGAAACATCCATCAGATTTAAAAATCAGGGATTGATTAGTTACTTTGTTTATTTAAGTTTCATTGGTGGTAGTTAGTGTAAATTGATCTATTCAAATGCTGTCAACCTGTTTGAGATCCTCACTGCTTTTGTGTTAGATAAATGCTCTGATTGCTGATTTATATGATTTGATTTGATTTATTTTATTGTACAACACAAGGCAGGGAGTATCTAAAAGTGTAAGAACACTAAGAACACAAGGATCAATAATTGAGACAAACAGCAGATAAAGACATTTTTTACATATATATTATATATTTAGTTTTTATTCAATACAATTTAAATAATTTTTAAGTGCTTTTTTGCTTCATTATTTAATTGACAAAAGCTCAGACATTCATCATGACATCTTTTGTGTTCCACAGGAAAAAGAAAGTCATACGGATATGACATGTTATAATGGTGAGTAATTTATGACAGACTTTTCATTTTTCTTTGCTATTTAACAGAATGACTGCACTCTGTGCAGAATATTATTGCAGCATATGAGCCAAGAAGTATTACAAATGCATGACTTTCAGCTCTTATCAGCTCTTGACTTTAAAGCAGTTACCGTGCATCGCATTTGCCTTTCCAACAGTTTTAAAGGGACATTCTGCGGATGTCATTCATTCTTCATTCAGTGAAGCCCCAGGGGTCTTCCTTGTCCTACAATGCTTTGAGAAAGGAAGGAATAATAATGAAGAGAACAGAATAAACAGTGTTGTCAAAAAAGGAAAAGGTTGTGTGTGAGCTGTTTGGGATCATTAAAATGTCAGAGCATGAATTCCCAGGTTTACAGAGTCTGTTCCCTGTAAGTCCAGTAATAACATTTATCCCAAGCTTCCCAGGAATACCATTGACCCTTCCTGGGAAAAACAACACTAATGTACAGGAAAAGGAACAGTGAAGTCACATAATAATCATTAAATGGCCCTGTCCACCCATGGAGACAAATCTTCAAATCTGGTGGACGTAATAAAGGCTGGCACACGTTCAAAAGGCTTTTGTTCTTTTTGTGTGTCTTCCCTGGATCTTGTGACAAATCTCCTGTAGAAGATTATTCTATTATAAGAATATTTTGTTGTTTTCAACTTTAAGTCTGCTTATAGATTACATACTGTTGATTTATGAAAGAAAATGGTCATTTTGTAAAAATGCACAAGAAAAACATTTGCAGTACATATGCTTAATGATGCTGTATTTTATATAACTTTTTTAATTGAGCATTAAAGTGTCTAAATTATATAGTTTTGTAGTTTTATTTGTGTATTTAGTGCAAATCAATGATCAAATTTTTATGATCCGATTTATATTACTTTTATATTTTCTCTCCTGTAAAGATGCTATTAGAGGAATATTTTATGTTCAACTTGAAGTCTATGTATAGATTGCACACTGTTGATTTCCATCAGTTATTTGGTAAAAACAAACAGGAAATGCATTGACAGTTTGCTTAGGATGGGAGCTAGCAAGCAACTGAATGGGAGGTAAAGCTTTATTTTAGTGAACTGGTATTAATTATTCACAATATAAGTTTCTTAAACTGAAAAGTGTATGAAATTGTACTTTTTTTGGTGTAGGAACTGCACAAGGAGGCCTTAATACGTGACTGGAGGTCTTCGATTACAGTCCCAGACTCATCGCTAGCAACTTTTCTGAGCTGTGACGTAAGAGACGGGGAGTATATTACTGTAAATGGGTTTCCCATTCATTTAAACAACTTGTTGAGCTGAAATTGTCTGCGGCAGATGCAGATGATTTTATCTTGCGACATAAACCAACAGTACTAGCAGAGTAGTAAATGAACAGCTCGCCACAAATTAGCAGGAGAAAAACATTACTGAATGCAGTCCTTCAGTGGTCACAATTTCTGTCTGCTTGTCTCACTCATTTGCCACCCCCTCTCTTTATTATCCATCTTTCCCACCCAGTCTCTTTCTCTCCTATATCTTGATTTCTCTCTACAGTATGTCCGTGCTGGTGTGGGGCTACTTCAGCGAGTGTTGAGTCACCAGACATCAGTTAACCCTGTGTTTACGCTCCTCAATTGGTTTCACCTCACCGTCATTATGGTCTTTTCAGGCTTTGTTGTCTTTAATTGATGGCACGAGCAGAATGGATTAGGTTTTCTACAACCGACGGCATCAGTAATGTCTGACTAACAAAGACATAGTGATCAATGATTGAGCCTTTAAGCCTTATTTAATCAATAAGGTGAGAGACTGTGCTATATTGCGAATGGATGAAGATATGATGTATAGCTGTAATATACACAATGTATGCCTTGGGTGCTACTGCTCATTCCTGTCAGGGTTGTGCGTTCTGTGCATTCTAAATTCCAAACAAACGCCTGCATTTGATTTGAGGGTAGCAAACAGGATGCAGAACTCCAATTCAAATTTGAATGTAAGGAAGTAGAATTAAAATTAATTGAAGTTATTTAAACAGACAGACAAACAGATAGATAGATTTCATTTCAGATTCCACAATCTCAAAATGTGTTGTATCTAATTCACTTAAAATTCCAACTCGTGAGCTGAAAGGGAGTCAGTTTCAAAAAGTTTGGAAATTTGCACGACCTTAGTTCCGGTCTAGACCCTTGACCATGTTTTTTTGAACACCATGCTCTTTAGTTTGAGTTACAGGAACACTAACCAGGCACAGTGAGATAAAGTGAAACATGATGCATTTCCATGTTAATCTGAGTTTCTGTCCAAACCAGAAAATTTCCAGTCACCTGGTTTTGATTTCTGCGGAGTCATGCAGGGTTTGCATCCACAGCAAATTCTAAATCCTGCTTAAGTACATTGTGATTGGCTGATTTTATCATGTTGTGCTTAATTTTTACTCATAGTGTTGACGGACGCATTAGTTCCCCTTGAAAGCCTTCTGTTAGGACATGGTATTAGAGCCATTTACAATGCAAATTGATTTTTTAACCAATTCAAAATTACCCGAGGAGGAGTGTGTGACTTGTGCGGTTCACCCTTTGTTGTCATCCCCTATTGAAATAATCACAAATCTTCACACCTTATTGTTTATCAATACTGCCTCGCTGTAAATGGAGAAATGATTTCACGTGATAGATGAGACCGGGTGATAAATTACATTGGCACTGCCGTGAGCGCGTAGGATCTCTCTCTCACTCTCCTTCAAATTGATTTTTTCTCCAGTGCACAATCCGTGACGGGGAAAGGACTCGATAGGATTAAAAATGGACATCCGCTCAGAGCCCGTTTATTAAGCATTTGGCATTGTTTTGTGTTAGTGCGGTGTGGGAGGCCAAAAGTGCGTGGGTGCGCAGTAGGCACAAATGCATGAGCGGAGTCTCTTGATTCATCAGTTATCTGCTGGCATGCGTTTTGCCATGCTGTCGGGTTGAATGAATAAATGCTGCACCACATGCTCCCGTGGCTGCGTTACTGAATAAAACAATCTCCTTATTTAATGAGCAGTAAAATAGTCGCTTTCCCATCCCGGCATCCCCTCTATAGGATGCATGCACTCATTCTCTTACAAGCAGGAGAACGGAGAAGGAGTGGGTGGATTTTAGTGAACGGTGCTTGAATGGTTAACTCCACCCCTCCTCCTCGAACTCCTTCCTGTTTGCACTCCGCTGCCCAGTCTTATACTATGGCATTTTACGTCAGAGTGCAGCTGCAGCCAATCAGGAGCTCCGGGCTGCCCCCTCTGCAGCTCAACTCCACCCCTCCTTCTGGCCACATATATAGCAGCGTTCATTCTGTCTGCTCGAGTGTTCAACGTGCTGCTGTGAGCTCGAGAGACAGAGAGCCGTGGCACTGACAAACCCACAGACATTGTGAGTGGATCTCCACGTTTCCTTCCCTAAATTGCCTTTCCTCCCAGAGCGTCTCGCTCATACTGAGCACATCTTTATTGTTGTGTTCCCAGCATCCAGTCGCAAGATGGGATGCACCACGGGGCACTTCACTTGTCAACCGCAGACGACGGCGGCCCCAACCCTGGAAGGCCAGTCGCAAGAAGGAGCACCCAAAGTCCCAGAGGTGCTGTTGTCCCTAGAGCGGCTCTCGCAAGCCACGGGAGGGATGGAGAAGTCTTGGTACCGCTGCATCTTTCCATTTGGAATAATCTCACTGGTGATCGGAGTGGCTGGAACTGGAGTGACGTACACGTACAACGATCTCCCGCAGACCAAGGTGGTTTCTGTGATCCTGTTGATCGTGGGGCTGGTCCTGGTACTGATGGCGACCACTTGCTGGACGGTCCACAAGAAGAAGCGCAGGAAAAAGAATGAAGGAGGTTCCTTCAGCTCCGATCAGTGTCCCTTGTGAGAGAACACCCCCCCAAAAAAACGAGATCTCCGTCCGCTCAGGTATCCGTGGTGGACAAGTCGCGAAGGACAGGTCCTCTCTGAGAATCCCGTGGAAAATACGGCACAAGGCTGGCATGAGGGTTCACCAGAGTCACGCATGCAGTTTACCGTTGCTCAGCAGGTGTCTGGTATCAAAACAAGCTTGGAGAGGGACACACACTCCTGCACACACACCCACACAAAAACAGGACACTTAACACTAGCTGCGAGCCTCTCGCAGAGCCTCTGCTGCCGTCAATGCCGCTGTCAGTCTCCTGCATTCCTGTGACGCCGAAGAAGTGGGCCAGCGGCGGCAACTGGACACCACGACGAAAGAGGAGTTCACCTCCGCCACTGTCGCACGTCATTCGCCCGTAGCAATGCGCAAGCTTTTTTACGGAGTGGAACTTGAACCTGCGTCTGCTAGCTAGAACCGGCAGCTGTGAATCAGGATAGGAAGAAAGCACAGACAGGAGAGGTCGAGAATGTGTCCGTCTGCATGTGTGTGTGTGTGCGTAATATGTGTGCTGGATGGACTAGAGAGACAAGACACCTGCTCGGCCTCTTTCGCTGTCAGCCCTCCATCAGTTGTAGCCGCTAATGATTTAGAACAGGGGTGCAGCACCTGATATGAAGGACGCAAAGACCCGAGCTCGATTTCTTGGGAATTTTACACAGTGTACAGTGTGCTGAAGGAGTTTTGCATTGGATTGTGTGTGTGAGTGTATGTGATTCTATCTGGCAAATCCAGGACTCTTCAAGGACCTCATATAGTCAGTATTTGGAAAAACAACCGCAGAGGAATTTTATAACGGACACGGTTCAGAGAAAGGCAAGCAAACCAAAAGGCCTTTTGTTCTGAGACGGCCAGAAAAGAAAATTAATTTCCTGTCTGACAGATGAGCAGGATTACTAGGGAGGGGAGGGGAGGGGAGGGGAAGAGAAGGGAGGGGGGACAAGGGTACACTAGAAGTCAAAAGTGTCAGTAAAGTTTTGTTCTTGTTTCAGTGCCTTGAGCAAGCGATAGGACTTATCATGGTACAGTAGCTATGTTTTACCCCTCCATTTCTCTTTTCCACTTTCAGTGCCAGCTTTAAAACTCAAACTCAGCTATTTTAGCACAGTCTCCTCGCCCCCAAAAACAACACACATGAATACGTCGTCGGTTTGACCTGGTCAGAGCCCACAAAGGCTGGAGCTTACATCCGTTTTCACAATGGGAATACTGCTTATTTACACTGCCTTGATCTGGGAAGCATTTGGCATGTTTTGTTATGGATACAGTGGGTGGGTAACAGATAATGAATTAAAGGGACAGGTCAGCTAAAAATGAAACTTCTGTCATCCTTGTGTCGTGCCAAGTCTGTATGACTTACTTTTTTCTGAGGAAGACAAAATAATGTATTTTGAAACTTGGTGGGGTCCAAAACAACTCTTTTGATGTTCTGTGCATGAAAAAAAAAAACACTGGCATTTTTCAAAATATATTTTATCTTATGTTCCACAACAGAAAGGAAGTCATTCCAATTTGAGGGTGAGGAAATGACAGAATTTTCCTGTTTGGGAAAGTTTAGCCTTCAGATGTTTTATAAATCCTGTTAACACTCAGAAAACTCTGTGTGAAGACTATAATTCGGAGACGGGCAAAAATCCATACCAATTCAGAGGTTAATACCCTTTCCCTTTCGCTAAAAGGTTATCGATCGAGATGTTTCCACCATGTTGAGGAGTGGATTTGAGAATCCTTGTGCACGAGAGAGAAAAAAAGAGACCACATTAACAACCTTGAGTACTTAAGAAAGGCTGTTTTTGAAGCATTTAGCTGTTAGCAAATGTGCTAAGCTTGCATTGCTGGACTTGTTTGAGCCCTGAGGAAGATTGTATTGCTCTTTCATAGCTCAGGAGATTTCATTCTCAGTTGTGTCTCTGATGTTTCTCCTAAAATTACTTTAAAGAAATAAAAATGGACACAAATGCAGACAATGTTAAAATAAAACTAGCGCATAGAGCTATAAAACTAATCTGGATATCTGAAATAATTTGCTCTCACAAGAAAACATTTGTGTTTTTTTTGCAGTCACTAACTTTTGGTTGCTCATTTTGAGAAAACACGTGTGAAATGACTGGCTCTTTTTCTTCATCTGACTTTCATTTAATCTCATTACTGTCTGGGAGAAACAATTTAAGATATTAACGAGATATCATTTGTGATAAAATAGATGTAAGTTTGAGATTATGGTTTTTGTAACTAAAAACATGTTTCTGGAGTGAATGTGGGCGCATGGCATGCAACACGGCAGTCCTGCGCTTGGGGCACGTCCAGGTGAAATTGATTTCTAACGGTGATGTCTGACCACATGGCTATGGATAAATACAGTGCCTTTTTGTCGACTGATGTACATGCTGTAAAGCTGCCTGTGCCTCCTTTAGCATTTTTATTTGCTTCACGCCAGAATGTGGTTTTTGTCCCTTTACAGAAACAGATTGCCTTCTTGTGTTTTTCCACAGCGTGCTACGAAAAGCTGCGAAGGGAGGGCATCTAGAGTTTCAGACTGCATTTTAAAATTCACAATGCTCTTAACAAACAACGCAGACTAGAATCAGGGATGAAGTTGATGTTTGAGTGGGAAAAGGGACCAGATGAGTTCATTTGGGATATCAGTGACCGACTCTAATGGGGCATCTGATTGTATCATGGAAAGCCAGTAATCCAAGATAGCTGTTTACATGAGCAAATCAAGATCAGACGTTCAGATCTGAGTCATCAGGAAAACATGGTGCTGCTCCCCCCCAAAACAAGAAACGCAATGTTTTTTTGCCTAATTTTTTCAGGAGAATTACCTAATCATCCTTAAAAAGTAAAATTGTGTGAGATTTAAAGATGTCTTTGCAAAGAATATATGTGACCCTGGACCACAAAACCAGTCATAAGGGTAAATTTTGCGAAATTGAGATTTATACATCATCTGAAAGCTAAATAAATAAGCTTTCCATTGATGTATGGTTTGTTAGGAATAGAACAATATTTGGCCGAGATACAACTATTTGAAAATCTGGAATCTGAGGGGGCAAAAAAATCTAAATACTGAGAAAATCACCTTTAAGGCTGTCCAAATGAAGTTCAATGCATATTACTAATCAAAAATTAAGTTTTAATATATTTGCAGTAGGAAATGTACTAAATATCTTCATGGAACATGATCTTTACTTAATATCCTAATGATTTTTGGCATAAAAGAAAAATCTATAATTTTGACCCATACAATGTATTTTTGGCTATTGCTACAAATATACCCCAGCGACTTAAAGGAACACTCCACTATTTTTGAAAATAGGCTCATTTTCCATCTCCCCTAGAGGTAAACAGTTGAGTTTTTTCATTTTCCGTCGGTCTTAGTACACGATCTAATTACAGAAGAGTCAAGTTTTAAATAGGAAAAATATAGAAACTCTTTGGTCATTTTTGAGCGAGATGCTAACGGTCTAATCAGATTCAATGATCTATGCTAAGCTGCAGCTAAAAGTGCTACCGCCAGACCCGGAGATCGGCTGAATGGATTCGAAAACGGTAAAATTCAACTGTTTAACTCTAGAGGAGTTGGAAAATGAGCCTATTTTCAAAAATAGTGGAGTGTTCCTTTAAGACTGGTTTTGTGCTCCAGGGTCACATATCTTGTTTTTAGCATAAAGATGTTAAAGATAATATAGCTACATATATATATATATATACATAAATGTATATGTGTGTGTGTCTATATATATATGTGTATATATATTAGTATTATATATATATATATATATTAGTATTATAT
>NW_015505486.1:607767-612536 GCF_001515645.1 Sinocyclocheilus grahami
TTATATATATATATATATATTAGTATTATATATATATATATATATATATATATATATATATATATCTGTGTGTGTGTGTGTGTATAATCTTATTTTTTGAAAAGACATCTTTAAATCTGGCAGTTTATACACGCATATATAAATCTTTATCATTGAAAGTAAAGACGTTTTAGATATTTTTGCAAAAATACTTAAACAAGTGCAGTGCAGCTTATGTTTTGATACCCGAAGAGATAGTCATGGGTAAATAAACACATAAACATGTAATGTTTCTTTTTATTATTTTATAATCCAGTTTTTGGCCTTCCCCACAGATTGTTTCCATGCATATCTGGAAGTAGTTGTAAGCTTGATTTCCTCCAGATTTCAGATTTTCTTCAGCCCTTTTTTACGTGAGCTGGAAGGAGGGAGATTTATAGAGGGTGAATGCATTTACAGAGTTGTGCAATTTCATTGAAAATACCTGAGTGGAGTGTCACGGCTGCACAATCACAGACATACTGGACTCAGTCATATATGTGCTTGGCTTCGTTTATCACCTCGCAGTCTTCTGCTGTACTTAACTCCCAATGTACTGAACTGTCCATGCGGTTTTGTTCTTGTTTAATGTCAAACGTGGCAAAGGTGTTATGACTAAGCGAGTCGTGAATGAATCACTGTTCTGCTATTTCATATTATGGAATGAGAAAGAGTAAATCTACCTCTCTAGTTCTGAGAGCATGTTTTCGCCGCCCTTACATTCTCCAGAATGCTTTTTCTCTTTAAGCTGGAGGCAACAAATGCCAAAATCTGTGTTCTGTGTCAAACTATGTGATGTAAATAGTAGTTATTTATATTTTTACATTTATATTCATATTAAAAATACTTTTGAAAAGTTGTATTAAAGAACTGTTATGTGAAATAGTTTATTACGGTGTTATTTTACTTTGTGGTAACCTGTGTTGTGAAGTAAGTAACTAGCTTTTACTAGGAAAAGTACACTCTAAAAAATGCTGGGTTAAATACAATCCAGTGCTGGGTAAAATAGGGACAAACCCAGTAATTGGGCAGTTTTGACCCAGCAAAAAACTGCCCAATTGCTGGGTTTGTCCCTATTTTACCCAGCACTGGATTGTATTTAACCCAGCATTTTTTAGAGTGTAAGTAGCAGATGCTACTAACTTATTGTAACTAAATTTCTGAGTAATGTGAAAGTTTAGCTGTTTTCAAACTGGCAAGATTGTAATGTCTCACTTGTATGTAGCATTAGGAAGTCCGACTCTTTAGTGAATACGTTTGTTTGAATGCTTTAAACGATTCATTGGTTTACTGATCTCAGTTATGCAATATTAGTTTTGTTTAGTGTACACTCTAAAAATGCTGGGTTAAATACAACCCAGTGCTGGGTAAAATAGGGACAAACCCAGCGGTAGGGTTACTACCCAGAAGGTTGGGTTAAACATTTAACCCAACCACTGGGTCAAAACAGCCCAATTGCTGGGTTTGTCCCTATTTTACCCAGCACTGGGTTGTATTTAACCCAGCATTTTTTAGAGTGTACATTTATCAGTTTAGGGTAATCATATTACACAAATTGAGTTTTACACTAATGTATCCATTGTTTCAGGTTATCAGGTGTAAATATATTCAATTCAATTTTATTTGTATAGTGCTTTTCACGATACAAATCCTTGCAAAGCAGCTTTACAGAAAATATTACGTTTTTACATTATATTTAGGAGTAGGTTATTAGTGGTGACTATGGCAGAAATGTACAGTAAGAATCATGCAGTTAGTTACAAATTACACGTAATCAAACAGACGGTGAGCACTATTTTTCTGTTTCAGAACATTCACAGAACATTCAAAAGTAACATTCCCATTATGTTAGGAACAAAATTCTAAAATGGAACGTTCCCTTAACGTCCGTGTAACCACAAAAGAAACGTTTTTAAAAGACTGGATGTTTTGAACATTCGAAGAACATTCAGAAATAATGATTTCATACTTAATGGATGAAAAAAAAATACTGGAACTGGGTAGCAAGCAAGTTTTAAAGTAGACACTAGTTTAAGAAGAACAATTACGTTCTGAGAAATGTAGAAGCAATATGCCTAGCCTATATGTTCAAATCAAGGGGGTTTGTGTGGAAAATTGTTACAGCTTCACCCACCAGCTTTTGATTCTCGTAGTTCTATAAGGAACTCCGGCCCCTGCGGGCAGATCTATAAATATCTTCGGAGAGAGAGAAAGTGAGTGAGTCACAAGGCTATTCTCTTTAAAGGCTGGCTTTCTCTGTATGAGTGCTCATGAACGGGAGGTATTTAGAAAAATCGTAATTAAATTTGAGCTTTGAACATTGTTTTGTTTGGCTGTTGGTGTTCGCTTCACCGCAAGGAAATAATACTGATGCTTTTACAAGTTTAAATGACTGAAGCTGACTTTTTTTTTCACAGATGAAGTTTTACCATCCTAATCAAGCAGCTGTGGAGTTTAACACTAATCAATAGCCAGAAATTCCTGGGTTTCTGCAGGCATCTCAGGCAAGACGTGTTAAATCTGAGATAACTGATTTGGACGTCACAGCCACGGCAATGGAAAAACAATCTCAATCTGTAAATCCAAAAGCACGTACTGATTAATCCCTCCAGTCAGCTGATGCGCTCCAGTCAGACACACCATCTACTGGGTGCATATGGACAATCATTACACTTCACTAACCAGTAAAAATATATTTTGCTCTCTCATTTGGTGTATATATATACACACACACACACATATATATATATATATATATATTTTTTTTTTTTAAAGTGTATTTTATACCAAGGCTGCATTTATTTATTAAAAAATAGTTATATTGTGAAATATGATTAAAATTTCAAATAACCATTTTCTTTTTGAATATATTTTAAAATGTAATTTATTCTGAATTTTCAGCATCATTACTCCGGTCTTCAGTGCGACAAGATCCTTCAGAAATCAGTCTAATATGCTTATGTGATTTTTATTTTTTTTTATGGAAACTGTGATACATTTTTTTTTTTTTCAAAACAGTATTATTTATAAATGAGTTAGTCATTTTTATAAATATATATTTAATATTAGATTGAATATTGATAAAAAATGACATGATAGACATATATATAATGTTGCATATACAAATGTTTTAATGATTTCTTTTTCTATGAATTGTTTTAATATGATCAATTATTCACTTTTTCCTGACCAATTGCATCTTAATTTAAATTTAATGCAACTTAATTTGTGTAGGCAATATAGGTGTGTGTGTGTATATATATATATATATAGGCCTATATGTGTGCGTGTGTGTATGGAAAACAAATACAGTAAATAAATTATATATTTATATAAATTATATAGGCTATACATTTTTCCACCTTTCTTAAAGTAAAAAAAAGGCTATCATATTTCATATAATTATCATATATTCTCATTATCATATAGCCTAATACTTATTGATTGATTTGTTTCAACTAATGAAATTGCTAGTTATTATGCTTAATTGCCTGATCTTCGCTCTCGCTTCTCCAATCTCGGCCTCGGGTTGGTTTAGGGAAATTCCAGAATTGCGGACTGCACGATATATCTACTCTTTGATCACGCAAACATCTTTTCTTTAGGATCGAGAGTGCTGTTCTTATTCTTCACCGCTTCGGTGTAAGAAATCAATTTAGGACCTCGAACTCTTTCTGTCCACGGTCCTCTCTGTCTTTCCAATTCCCGAATGGACTGGAGCACTTACCAAACCGCAGGTGATTGCACACAAACCGAGCGTGTCGTGTGAAACGGCGTGCCCTCAGCCCTAAACTCTGGTTAGCGTGTGAATGTTTGAGCAGGAAACAGGTTGATTTGGGGAAAAGGGTAAAGGCCACAGGAGGCGACTCTGGGCGTGTGATGGTCAGGCTAGATTACAGGAATCCTGGCAGTGAAGCTTTTCCTCCCCGCTCCACCCAGTCTTGAGTTTAGAGGCGGCCGGCGCTGACCTGTCCCGCTCCCGCTGAACTCTTCAATCGATTACAGCAGCTCCGTTTCCTGCCTGCTCACAAGCTTCAGCACGCCTGCTTCCTCTCCCAGCGCGGAGGGGAAAAATAGGTCACGCTTCGGTGAACTCAAAGTTGTTAATTGAGTAGTGATAAAAGGCAAAGCTTTTTGCTTTCCGTTCCTTTTCATAGAAAGAAAAAAGTTCCCTCAAAAGAGTATTCCCTCAAGATTCTTGAATTTTTGCTCCAAGTGGCAGTAAAATAGGCCTATATATGGAAGCCCGATCTGGCCAAAAAGGTAATTGCCTGTATTTTTTCCCTCTCAATTCTGACATTTTTCTAGCATTTGTGAGTTTATATCTCACAATTCTGACTTCTTTCCTCGATTACAAGATAGTCTAAACTCGCAATTCTAATTTTTTTCCCTCAGAATTACGAGATAAACCCATAACTCAGATTTTTTTTTCTCGCCTTTGTAACTTTATATCTCACAATTCTGACTTTTCCCCTCAATTTCAAGATATATAGGCTAAACTCACAATTCTGACTTTTTTCCTCAATTTCAAGATATATAGGCTAAACTCACAATTCTGACTTTTTTCCTCAATTTCAAGATATATAGGCTAAACTCACAATTCTGACTTTTTCCCTCAATTTCAAGATATATAGGCTAAACTCACAATTCTGACTTTTTTCCTCAATTTCAAGATATATAGGCTAAACTCACAATTCTGACTTTTTTCCTCAATTTCAAGATATATAGGCTAAACTCACAATTCTGACTTT
>NW_015505486.1:616183-619769 GCF_001515645.1 Sinocyclocheilus grahami
ACACACACACACACACACACACACACACATATATATATATATATATAATTTAATTATTTTGAGAATTTATTTGTTTATTATTTAATAGTTATTCATTTAATATATTATTTGTCGTATAAAGACCAACCTTGCTATAATAATAATTAAACCTGCTTAAATATTACCGTATATATTTCATGTATATATTGCTATCATATTATTATTTTGTAGTATTGAATCCATTTAGGTCACACATGTGGGTACTTAAAATTTGTGTGTTCTATCTATCTATCTATCTATCTATCTATCTATCTATCTATCTATCTATCTATCTATCTATCTATCTATCTATCTATCTCTTGCACATCAATATGAAATTGCTTGTTATTATTCTTAACTTGCTGATCTTCGCTCTAACTTCTGCAATCTCAGCCTCGTGTTTGTTTAGGGAAATTCCAGATGTGCGGATTGCGAGATATAAGCTAATATTTTGATCAGACATACATCTTTTCTTCAGGATCGACAGTGCTGCTATTATTCTGCACCACTTCTGTGTTAGAAATCCATTTAATTCGACCTTGAACGCTTTCTATCCACGTCATCTCGAGCACTTACCAAACCGCAGGTAATTGCTCACAAACCGAGCGTGTCGTGTGAAACGGCCGTGGCCTAAACTCTAAGCTCTGGTTAGCGTGTGAATGTTTGAGCAGGAAACAGGTTGATTTGGGGAAAAGGGTAAAGGCCACAGGAGGCGACTCTGGGCGTGTGATGGTCAGGCTAGATTACAGGAATCCTGGCAGTGAAGCTTTTCCTCCCCGCTCCACCCAGTCTTGAGTTTAGAGGCGGCCGGCGCTGACCTGTCCCGCTCCCGCTGAACTCTTCAATCGATTACAGCAGCTCCGTTTCCTGCCTGCTCACAAGCTTCAGCACGCCTGCTTCCTCTCCCAGCGCGGAGGGGAAAAATAGGTCACGCTTCGGTGAACTCAAAGTTGTTAATGATAAAAGGATAAAAGGCAAAGCTTTTTGCTTTCCGTTCCTTTTCATAGAAAGAAAAAAGTTCCCTCAAAAGAGTATTCTTCTTGAATTCTTGAATTTTTGCTCCAAGTGGCAGTAAAATAGGCCTATATATGGAAGCCCGATCTGGCCAAAAAGGTAATTGCCTGTATTTTTTCCCTCTCAATTCTGACATTTTTCTAGCATTTGTGAGTTTATATCTCACAATTCTGACTTCTTTCCTCGATTACAAGATAGTCTAAACTCGCAATTCTAATTTTTTTCCCTCAGAATTACGAGATAAACCCATAACTCAGATTTTTTTTTCTCGCCTTTGTAACTTTATATCTCACAATTCTGACTTTTCCCCTCAATTTCAAGATATATAGGCTAAACTCACAATTCTGACTTTTTTCCTCAATTTCAAGATATATAGGCTAAACTGAATTCTGACTTTTTTTCTCGCATTTGTGAATTTATATCACACAAATCTGACTTTTTTCCTCAATTTCAAGATATATAGGCTAAACTCACAATTCTGACTTTCTCTCGCCTTTGTAACTTTATTTCTCACAATTCAGATTTTTTCCTCAATTTCAAGATATATAGGCTAAACTCACAATTCTGACTTTTTTTCTTGCATTTGTGAGTTTATATCTCGCAATTCTGACTTTTTTTCCTCAATTTCAAGATATATAGGCTAAACTGAATTCTGACTTTTTTTCTCGCATTTGTTTATATCACACAATTCTGACTTTTTCTCTCGCATTTGCGAGTTTATATCACACAATTCTGACTTTTTTCCTCAATTTCAAGATACTGTATATAGGCTAAACTCACAATTCTGACTTTTTCTCTCGCATTTGCGAATTTATATCTCACAATTCAGATTTTTTTCCTCAATTTCAAGATATATAGGCTAAACTCACATTTCAGACTTTTTTCTTGCATTTGTGAGTTTATATCTTGCAATTCTGACTTTTTTCCTCAATTTCAAGATATATAGGCTAAACTCACAATTCTGACTTTTTCTCTCGCATTTGCGAGTTTATATCACACAATTCTGACTTTTTCCCTCAATTTCAAGATATATAGGCTAAACTGAATTCTGACTTTTTTTCTCGCATTTGTTTGTTTATATCACACAATTCTGACTTTTTCCTCAATTTCAAGATATATAGGCTAAACGCACAATTCTGACTTTTTCTCTCGCATTTGTGAATTTATATCTCCCAATTCTGACTTTTTCCCTCAATTTCAAGATATATAAGCTAAACTCACAATTCTGACTTTTTTTCTCGCATTTGTGAATTTATATCACACAAATCTGACTTTTTTCCTCAATTTCAAGATATATAGGCTAAACTCACAATTCTGACTTTTACTCTCGCATTTGTGAGTTTATATCTCACAATTCTGACTTTTTCCCTCAATTTCAAGATATATAGGCTAAACTCACAATTCTGACTTTTTCTCGCATTTGCGAGTTTATATCACACAATTCTGACTTTTTCCCTCAATTTCAAGATATATAAGCTAAACTCACAATTCTGACTTTTTCTCGCATTTGCGAGTTTATATCACACAATTCTGACTTTTTTCCTCAATTTCAAGATATATAGTGATGAAATTGCGCATGATCAATTGGGTTACCAAGGGGTGCGTAAAACCTATGATCGCTTGTTGCGATATTTTTTTTGGCCACGTTTGAAGCGAGAGATTTCTGCTTATGTTAAAAGGTGTAAGACCTGCCAACTAACTGGCAAACCGAATCAGGTGTTAAAACCTTTTCCTTTGCGACCAATTGAAGCTACTGGTGAACCTTTTGAACATCTTATTGTTGATTGTGTAGGGCCATTACCTCGCTCAAAGTCAGGAAGCATTTATTTGTTCACTGTTATGTGTTTAAATACACGTTTCCCTGCGGCATACCCATTGCACAGTATTACTTCTCGCTCTATTGTCAAAGCTTTAACCCAATTTATATCAGTCTTTGGAATTCCAAAAGTCATTCAGAGCGATCAAGGCTCAAACCTTACTTCTCACCTCTTCCAGCAAGTGTTGAAACAGCTGCGCATTAAACATAACCAGTCTACCGCGTACCACGCTCAAAGCCAGGGTGCTTTAGAGAGATTCCATCAGTCATTAAAGTCACTGCTTCGCGCATACTGTGTGCAGTTGGATAGAGACTGGGAAGAAGGTTTGCCGTGGATGATGTTAGCGGCACGTGAAGTGGTGCAGGAAAGTACGGGTTTTAGCCCTAATGACTTGGTTTTCGGCCATAAAGTGCGTGGTTTGTTATCCATATTTCAGGAGGCTGGGAAAGTTGCTGAACCTCCTAAAAATTTGGCATCGTATGTGTTGGGTTTTAAAAATCAACTTTTTCAAGTGAGGGAGCGAGCTAAGGAAAATCTTAAGAAATGTCAGGGAAACATGAAGCGATTATATGACCGTACAGTTGAGCATCGAGTTTTTAAACCGGGCGATCAAGTACTCGTTTTACGGCCTGTTGTATCTTCTCCATTTTAGGCTCAATTTGATGGTCCTTTTGTAGTAAAACGTAAATTAAGTGACGAAAATTACGAAGTTATAATGCCATCACGAAGAAAGTCTG
>NW_015505486.1:619861-662214 GCF_001515645.1 Sinocyclocheilus grahami
GAGGAGACCCTCTCGCCGGATGATTGTGTGTTTCGTGGTCGGCTACCGAATTCCGAGTCATTGCAGAATTTAGAAATTAGACTCCGTCATCTGTCTTCTGTAAGATGTCAGGAGTTATGTGAATTATTACGTAGTTTTCCTGAATTATTTGGAGATGTGCTGTTATGTGTTTAAATACACGTTTCCCTGCGGCATACCCATTGCACAGTATTACTTCTCGCTCTATTGTCAAAGCTTTAACCTAATTTATATCAGTCTTTGGAATTCCAAAAGTCATTCAGAGCGATCAAGTCTCAAACCTTACTTCTCACCTCTTCCAGCAAGTGTTGAAACAGCTGCGCATTAAACATAACCAGTCTACCGCGTACCACGCTCAAAGTTTTCTGATTGGGCCTCCCCGTGCCTTTTAGTAGGAAAGGCCGACGGTAGTGTTCGATTCTGCACTGACTTTCGAAAAGTAAATAGTGTAACTAGACCAGATTGTTTCCCTTTACCACGCATCGAAGATTGCGTAGACCAGGTTGGGTCCTCAAAGTTCGTCAGCAAGTTTGACTTGTTGAAGGGCTACTGGCAAGTGCCTCTTACTAAGCGAGCGCAGGAAGTATCATCTTCCGTTATTCCGTCTGGGCTATATTCTTATCAGGTCATGAGTTTTGGCCTGCGGAATGCTCCGGCGACGTTTCAGTTTGAGCTAGAGGAGGGGCTCTGGTTTTGGATAATTGGTTTTGTGACTTGTTTGGCTTGTCTCTGCTTTTGCACTCCAACACGCAGTACACAACATTCCACCACATCCATACATTTTGCATTACACCTTGGCATTACTGATGTTTCCAGTACATAGTTGTTTTCTTTACCTTTTTTTATGTGATTATAGCTTTTGAATAAATTATATTCAAAGCTACCCGTTTGGTTCGTGTGTGTGTCCTGTTTGTTGCTTCCCTTGAGCATGGGTCGTAACAATAGGGTCCTCAATTTCAAGATATATAGGCTAAACTCAATTCTGACTTTTTTCCTCAATTTCAAGATATAGGCTAAATTCACAATTCTGACTTTTTCTC
This sequence comes from Sinocyclocheilus grahami, assembly GCF_001515645.1. NCBI lineage: Eukaryota > Metazoa > Chordata > Actinopteri > Cypriniformes > Cyprinidae > Sinocyclocheilus > Sinocyclocheilus grahami. Next base: position 620,920 of record NW_015505486.1, read on the forward strand.
TCGCATTTGTGAGTTTATATCTCGCAATTCTGATTTTTTCCCCCTCAATTTCAAGATATATAGGCCAAACTCACAATTCTAACTTTTTCTCTCGCATTTGCGAGTTTATATCACGCAATTCTGACTTTTTTCCTCAATTTCAAGATATATAGGCTAAACTCACAATTCTGACTTTTTTTCTCACATTTGTGAGTTTATATCTTGTCATTTATATCACACAATTTGCAAAAGTCAATTCTTGTCATTTGCACTTATATATTGTTGCTCTTTTGTTAGTTTTGACTGCTTTTATTGTCCTCATTTGTAAGTCGCTTTGGATAAAAGCGTCTGCTAAATGACTAAATAAATAAATATCTCAATTCTGACTTTTTCCCTCAATATCAAGATATATAGTCTAAACTCACACTTCTGACTTTTTTCCCCCTCAATTTCAAGATATATATATATAGGCTAACCTCACAATTCTGACTTTTTTCCTCAATTTCAAGATATAGGGTAAATTCACAATTCTGACTTTTTCTCTCGCATTTGTGAGTTTATATCTCGCAATTCAGATTTTTTCCTTTCAATTTCAAGATATATAGGCTAAACTCACAATTCTGACTTTTTTTCGCGCATTTGTGAGTTTATATCTCACAATTCTGACTTTTTCTCGCATTTGTGAGTTTATATCACAATTCTGACTTTCTCCCTCAATATCAAGATATATAGGCTAAACTCACAATTCTGACTTTTTTCCCCTCAATTTCAAGATATATATATATAGGCTAACCTCACAATTCTGACTTTTTTCTCACATTTGCGAGTTTATATCACACAATTCTGACTTTCTCCCTCAATATCAAGATATATAGGCTAAACTCACAATTCTGACGTTTTTCCTCAATTTCAAGATATATATAGGCTAACCTCACAATTCTGACTTTTTTTCTCGCATTTGTGAGTTTATATCTCACAATTCTGATTTTCCCCCCTCAATTTCAAGATATATAGGCTAAACTCACAATTCTGACTTTTTTTCTCGCATTTGTGAGTTTATATCTCGCAATTCAGATTTTTTCCTCTCAATTTCAAGATATATAGGCTAAACTCACAATTCTGACTTTTTTTCTCGCATTTGTGAGTTTATATCTCTCAATTCTGACTTTTTTCCTCAATTTCAAGATATATAGGCTAAATTCACAATTCTGACTTTTTTCCTCAATTTCAAGATATAGGCTAAATTCACAATTCTGACTTTTTCCTCTCGCATCTGTGAGTTTATATCTCGCAATTCAGATTTTTTCCCCCTCAATTTCAAGATATATAGGCCAAACTCACAATTCTGACTTTTTCTCTCGCATTTGCGAGTTTATATCACACAATTCTGACTTTTTTCTTCAATATCAAGATATATAGGCTAAACTCACAATTCTGACTTTTTTCCTCAATTTCAAGATATATAGGCTAACCTCACAATTCTGACTTTTTTTATCACATTTCTGACTTTCTCCCTCAATATCAAGATATATAGGCTAAACTCACAATTCTGACTTTTTTCCTCAATTTCAAGATATAGGCTAAACTCACAATTCAAGACTTTTTTTCTCACATTTGCGAGTTTATATCACACAATTCTGACTTTTTCCTCAATTTCAAGATATATAGGCTGAACTCACAATTCTGACTTTTTTTCTTTTCTCAGAATAGCAAGATAAACCCCGCAATTCAGTCAATTCTGACTTTTTTCTCAGAATTAGGCCTACAAGATATAAACTCTCAATCTGAATATTTTCATGCATTTGTGAGTTTATATATCACAATATTGACATTATAAAAAAGCAGTTGCGAGTTGTCAGGTCAAAATGACAACATAAAAAATAGTTTACATCTCACAATTTTTTTTTTTTTGAAATTGCGGGTTTATCTCACAATGTTGACATTAGAACAAACAATTGCGAGTCATTTACATTTAGCAGACGCTTCTATCCAAAGCAACTTACAAATGAGTTATCAGGTCAGAATTATGAGATATAAAGAATTTGCGAGTTTATATCACGCAATTCTGAATTTTTCTCACAATTCTTGTGAGTTATTCAGAATTGTGAGATATAAACTCGCAATTCTGAGTTTATATCTCATAATTCTGAGAAAAGAAGTCAGAATTATGCAATTGTGAGAAAAAAGTATGAATTGCAATAAAAAAGCCAGAATTACAGAGAGTGAATTTGCATTTCCATCTGCTGTTTTTTGCATGATTGTTTTTGATCGTTTTAGTGAATATAGGGTAACTGCTGCACATACAACATTACTTATGGTACTAACATATGACGATACTACTGTTTAAAAAATACAGGGCCAGTGTCAGTATTTTTAAGTTTTAGTATCGCAATATTACCGTAGTACTGGTGCAAGCATAGACTGTATAAAAACATGGACGTAGTTTTCTGAAGAGCGTTTTTTGAAGCTCAAAGTGGGCGGAGCGGGCCATCATCATCTTGGCAGCGTGTCACTCCCGGATAATCAAAAATGGGCAAAAAGGCGGGAGTTGGTTGCTGAAGCCACGCTCACCTAGCTCGATGGTGGTGACAGCAGCGGCAATCCACCTGTCACTCAAGTGGCCATGCCCTTAATTATGCAGAACTTTAAGGCTTAATATAAGTTAAACGGATGAGTTACAAAAAAAATTCACCCCCCTCACAGTTGTCATGAAGGTCAAAATTAGCTATATAGACCAAAATAATTTTTTTGAACCAGGCTGTAAACATGTTTTTTTCTGCTGTAAAGTTGGCCATTTTAACATGGGTAGTCTAGGGGATTGACTCCCTTTTGCAGCCAGCCTCTAGTGGCCAGTTGACGAATTACAGTTTAAGTCACTTCCGTGTTGGTTTCACAAGAGAGAGCAAGAGGTTGCCGCTTGGGTGCAACACTTGCAACACTATTACTAGGGCCAGTATGCAGTATGCAGGGTGTTGCTATGCTGTTAGGCTGCTTTGTTTGGTTACCAGGGCATTGCTATGCAATTGGGGAGTTGGGGGAAGTTGTGTCCTAATGGTTAGAGAGTCGGACTCGTAACCCAAAGGTTGTGGGTTCGAGTCTCGTACCGGCAGGGATTGTAGGTGGGGGGAGTGAATGTACAGCGCTCTCTCCCACCTTCAATACCATGACTGAGGTGCCCTTGAGCAAGGCACCGAACCCCCAACTGCTCCCCGGGCGCCGCAGCATAAATGGCTGCCCACTGCTCCGGGTGTGTGTTCACGGTGTGTGTGTGTTCACTGCTGTGTGTGTGCACTTTGGATGGGTTAAATGCAGAGCACTAATTCTGAGTATGGATCACCATTCTTGGCCACGTCACTTTCACTTTTCTTTTGTTAGGGTGTTTCTATGCTGTTTGTATATTTTGTGTGGTTGCTAGGGCATCACTAGAGTGTCTGGCTGCTTTCCAGGGCGTTGCTAGGCTGTTTCTAAGATGTTCTAAAAGGTTACTAGGGTGTTGGGAGGTGGTTTCTAATGATGTTTTTGGGTAGTTACTGGTTGCTTAAAAGCCTTCTATTTGTACACTTGTTTAAGGTATTATGCATTTAAATTGAATTTATATACATATTCTATTAATGTCTCCTTAATTATTATTATTATTATTATACATCAAAAATCTGTAAATAAACTAGTAATACTAATAAAATTACATTACATACATATTTGGTTATTTTTATATATTGTATTTTATATTTATTTATATTTTTCCTAGCTCTTATATGCATCATAAAGATGTGTAAATAAATACAAAATAATATTGTAAAAAATATACATTACATATATACATATTCGGTTCCCTCCTTCAGCATCAGTCTGAGGATTTTTTTATCCACAACCATCACTAAAAATAGCTCATATCCTGTTTAATATAAAAAAACAGTTCAGGATTCTCTATCCCTAACCCTAAGCTGAATAGGTGAAGTGCATGTGATAATTTCATTAACGATTAAGCTAAAAATGCAGGATGTATGTTTTAACAGCTGTGCCCTTAAAGGTGGGGTAAGTGATTTCTGGTAGCCAATGTTGACATTTGAAATCACCAAAACAAACACGCCCCTACCCCAAAAGGGTCTCGCCCCTATTTTGATAGCTCCGCCCCACACATACGTACGGAACCCAGGCAATGATTAGTTCTGAAACCAAGCAAAACCAATGTTACAACATGTCTTCACCGGACGCGAGTGGCGCGGCGCGACAAAATATTATAGAACTCATTATAATCAGTGATGCTGTCTACACCATAGATACATATATATATATACATATCTATGGTCTACACTGGATGCGGCGTGGCACGACACGACAAATCCCCGACAGAAAACTGCTGCTGGGTTCTATTCATGACGTACTGACACAAATTTCAAATGATTTTCAACGCGTCTACTGTAGACAGACTTTAGCTGTTGCGGCGCAGACACGGTGTGACTCACCTATCGAGAAGAAAGAAAGCAACCTCGGCGTCCGATCGCAGGCCTTCCGCTCCTTGAGTTCTCTCCAGCTCTGGAAAGCTGATCCGATATTTACACGGGTCCTTCTTCTTGCCTTATTGCCTTAAAGGAATAGTTCACCCAAAAATGAAAATTGTATGTTTATCTGCTTACCCCCAGGGCATCCAAGATGCAGGTGACTTTGTTTCTTCAGTAGAACACATTTGATGATTTTTAACTTTAACCGTTGCAGTCTATCAGTCTTATAATGCATGACAATGGTAACAAAGTCTATGAGTGTAAAAAAAACATGCACAGACAAATCCAAATTAAACCCTGCGGCTCGTGACGACACATTGATGTCCCAACACACTAAACGATCGGTTTGTGCCAGAAACCGAACAGTATTTATATAATTTTTTACCTCTAATACACCATGTCCAACTGCTTTGAGCACGCGCACGGCTTCCTGTGCGTGAGGTGTGTACGTGCTCTGCCGTAGTTTACGTCGTAGTTAAGCGCCGGAAGTGATCTCTCGCGTGTATACGTCACTCATTGTTTACACAGTGCACAAACATTGTAGGTACGACGGCTAATCAAACTGGCACTTACTTGCGCTTATCCGGATTGTTCAAACCGACTTCTGAGCCTGCTCGCCTGAAGTTATGGTTAATTGCTCTTCGGCTGGATATTGTGACGAGTGTCGCGAGCTCACATCAGCGTTGCCCTGGAAATGGACGAGGAACACCTGCACGCGCTCATCACGGGCTGATCGGTCACAGCTGAGAGTCATCAGCCTGCGGCCAGACGGAAGGGGAGGACATACTCTCCCAGAAGCTGAAGTCTAACGTGTTCTCTCCTTTCCGTCGGGCCTCACGCGGCTTATCTGGCCATGGGCTGATTTTCTGTTAATAAACTGTGTCTGTCGTTTGCTCCTCCCGCAAACAACACACCCATTAACGTAAACTACGCCAGAGCGCGGACACGCCGACAGCTGGACATAGTGGTGTATTAGAGGTAAAAAATTATATAAATCCTGTTCGATTTCTGGCACAAACCGATCATTTCGTGTGATAGGACATCAATGTGTCGTCACGAGCCGCAGGGTTTAATTTGGATTTGTCTGTGCATGTTTTTTTACACTCATAGACTTTGTTACCATTGCCATGCATTATAAGACTGATAGACTGCAACGGTTAAAGTTAAAAATCATCAAATGTGTTCTACTGAAGAAACAAAGCCACCTACATCTTGGATGCCCTGGGGGTAAGCAGATAAACATTAAATTTTCATTCTTGGGTGAACTATCCCTTTAAGCCTTCTTTTGTTCCGAAGACATTTTCCTCCAGTTTTCTAAAGCATTTTTGAAAAATCGCTTACCCCACCTTTAACATCTCTGTCCCTGAATGCACAGTGACAACTCGGGGAGGCAAACTGCATTTTGATATAATCTTTCTCAGCAAATTAAATTACAGTGTCTTAGAAATCCCCGCATGGCTTTTAGAAGTTCCATTTTATTCCATCAAACAGCCTTTTTCCGAGAGGGGGGGTGGGTGGGAAGGGGTGAATTATCCCTTGAGCAGGGTAAATGGAGGCGCTAAATTGACTGTAGCATCAGATGGCAGGGTGAACTCTACCAGATGTTCCCCAGCATTTATCCACCAATTAAGCAGCGAGAGTTTCCTGGAAAACCGCCTGCTTGGGGTTCTTCAGTTATCCTCAGATTCAGCTCACACTCTGGAAACTGCACGGCAGGAATGTCAAATAAGGATGATCCGTTTGCTGTTTCAACAAGGCAAATATTTGGACTAATATGGATCAGTGCACCTGAAATAACCAGCAGGATCAATGCATGATTGCTGAAATCTGTGCTCTGATTGGAAAGAGAATATTGCATTATAAATAAGCATCAAATCTCTTATAAACATGCTTATTGATGAAAAGATGTGGTGAGGTTTTCCAGCTTTAACTGACAACATTTATATTTTTATTAAAAAGCATAGCTCAGAAACATACTCTATGCAGGTACAGATTGATCAGTGCATTGCAAATGATTGCAAGCACATTCTCAACATTACCACAAGAGGCGCTGTAGCTTGCATGAATGCAAACTCTTCTACAGTTTCTTAAAGGGGTCATATGATGCGATTTCAAGTTTTCCTTTCTCTTTGGAGTGTTACAAGCTCTTGGTGCATAAATAAGATCTGTAAAGTTGCAAAGACTAAAGTCTCAAATCCAAAGAGATATTCTTTATAAAAGTTAAGAGTCAGCCACGCCTACCTAAAACGGCTCGTTCTAACACGCCCCCACATATCTACCTCACAATGTGGGAAGATTTGCATAACGCCGCCCAAATGTTCACGCAAAGAAAGAAGGTGTAACTTTTATTCTCGCTGTAGTATTGTTGCCGCTGCCGCCATGTCGTGAAGACGCTGTGTGCTTCGTTACTTCGAAACTACTTTGTTTGGTCTTCCAAAAGAGGACATGACTACAAGTCAGTGGTTAAGTTGTATTTACAACACTGTTCCAGAACAGTTTAACCCAAATATCCAGATGTGTGCAGCACATTTTATGGAGGACTGTTTCCTGATCCTGGTAGAGACTACAATGCCAGCAGTTCTGACTCTCAGTACGTTTTCATTTAAAGGATTTGCCACTGATGATTCAAACGTGAGTTTTGAGCAGTGTAGAGTAGCGCGTGTTGTTTGTCATTTCTCCGATCACAAATGCAGACAGGGTTTTATGTTTACGTGGCACGATGCAACACAACGCGTAAAAAGACAGTATAAGTCATTATAATCCATAATTATGTCCCCACTGGATACAACAAATACCTCGTTTGTAATGAGTTTTAATGGTTTTGTCTCATCGCTCCGGCCGGGACACGCCATCACAGTATGGTAAGTGGCGTAACATTTCCGTCACACACTTGAGGTATTCGGCCAATCATAACGCACTGGATAGCTGGCCAATCACAGCACACCTCACTTTTCAGACCGATGAGCTTTGTAACAATTGACGCGTTTCAGAAAGGCGGGGCATAGAGGAGAAACAATAATGTACAGTATGTGGAAAATAATGTTTTTTTTTTTAACTTTAAACCACACATTTCATTACACCAAATACACAAAATAATGTTCTTTTTAGCAACATCATATGACCCCTTTAAGAGCAGCTGTTTGAAGAATCTACTGTGCAAGTTATTAAATCACGTTTCTACAATGTAAATTGATTTTTCAAAATTGAAAATAAAACAAAATTAATCATGTATATTTGACAAGAAAGCAGTCTTTTTGCTTCAAAATGTCATGTTAAATATATAATTATTATTTTAGAACAAGGGAGAGTTTTAAATAATATCTATGATCGTTTTGGTTGCCATTTTAAATGAAATATTTGAAACAAAACGCGTTGTTTTGGGGAATATTGTTTCAAATTTTCTCTGTCTATAGGCCTATATAATTTTTATTTCTTCTCCTGTGTCCTCGTATCACTTTCCATAGGTTTTTTCCCCCAGTCTTTTGCAAAAGCCAGTTCTTCGATGACATCGTTGTCCAGGAATTTAAATAAATTATTTTTTTTGGAGCGAAACACCCAACAGCACAGTTTTTTTTAAATGTGGAGACAATGGATTTTGTGATGTTTAGTTGGTTTGTGTATATCATTCAGTTGCTGTTTGATATAAGTCTTATATCTGATTATCAAAATTAATTTTAAGTTGACGTCCTCGTGTAAGCTATCAGTTCCTCACAGATTTATTTCCAGTCTGTTTCCATTTCCTCATCATTGTGTAAATAATCAAAGTTTTATTTATTAAAGTTAAAGTGTCTGATCTTGCCCAGAGCATATTACTGAAAGCCTGTTTAACTACTTAAATTACAACACAAGGATATTTATTTTTCTAAAGATCACATAGTTTAATAGTTTTGTGTGAATAACCCGTATGAAGAATTTTAAGTGTGCTGCAGTATTATTTCATGTTTAGTTTACTTTCCCTCCACTGAATTCAGAAACAAGAGCCAATAAACACTGGTGATCAACTGGAACCAGCCACAATCCGCATGCAACAGCTCAATTTCCAGCTATAATATTGCTTCAGGTTGCCATGGAAACACACCTCATTTGGACCCTTTCATTCTTCAACAGGTGCGTATACTCCTGGTTAATGCTGGTCATTTGGTAGGCATATTTCTGTTCCTTTAAATGGCAAGCGTTTTTCTCAATTATCTTGCTGCTTTGTGTAAGCCTAATCTACGCTGTCAGCTGAGGCTGTTAGCTCTGCACCAGTTTAAAAACCTTCAAACATTCCTTCAGGCTTAAAGGAACACTCCACTATTTTTGAAAATAGGCCTAGAGTTAAACAGTTGAGTTTTACCGTTTTCGAATCCATTCAGCCGATCTCCGGGTCATGGCGGTAGCACTTTTAGCTTAGCTTAGCATAGATCATTGAATCTGATTAGACCGTTAGCATCTCGCTCAAAAATGACCAAAGAGTTTCTATATTTTTCCTATTTAAAACTTGACTCTTCTGTAATTACATCGTGTACTAAGGCCGACGGAAGATGAAAAGTTGCGATTTTCTAGGCCGATATGGCTAGGAACTATCCTCTCATTCCGGCGTAATAATCAAGGAACTTTGCTGCCGTACCATGGGTGCAGCAGGCGCAATGATATTACGCAGCGCCTGAAAATAGTCCCCAGCACGCTCCCTATGCAAGCAGGTGGTCACGTTGGTTATGTTGACGGAATTTAGCTTATTTTCAGGCGCTGTTTAATATCATTGCATATATGTCAGTGAATTTTGATGTAAGACGACAACAGGGGATTTACTTTTTCATTGGAGGAAGTGTTATTATGGATTTTGGACTCATATTTTGGCCAGAAGTGACGGTTAAAAACGTCTTAATGATAGATTTGTTTTTTTTTTTACAAACATGATGTTTTTGCTTTCAAAGACATTAACTGATGGACTGGAGTTGTGTGGATTATTGTGATGTTTTTATCAGCTGTTTGGACTCTCATTCTGACGGCACCCATTCACTGCAGAGGATGCATTGATGAGCAAGTGATGTAATGCTACATTTCTCCAAATCAATCTCAAACTCATACATCTTGGATGGCCTGAGGATGAGAATATTTTCAGGAAATTAAAATTTTTAGGTGAACCATTCTTTTAATATTGAGAAACTCATCATATCAAATGAATTATGACCCAATTGAATAATCGTCCCATTATATGCGTGGCGTTTTTTCCTCTTCTCTTTGTCTGTGGTGAAAGCCATTAATAATCACTCTGTCAGATGTGACGGGCTTGATGAAAGCGAATCGTCAGCACTTCGTGATGGTTACCATGAATACAAAACCCTCATTTATGACAAAGTCTCATTATGACCTGACATGAGTCCTGTGTTCAAAGAAGATAACAGGCTGAGAAGAAGTCTGACATTTAGGGACACAGTGCCGCCCAAACACTGGACATATGATGAACAGAGAAAGACATTGCTTTTATGAAATGAAAAACGCTGCGCCAATTTTGTTTGTGACATCTTCAACCTTCAAGATATGTAAAAAGACTTAAGAAATGTATTACACTCCTTCCTCACTGCAATACTTAATTCTGATTATTCATTTGCAGCATTTCACTGTCAATATTTGTGTAAAATGATTGTTGAACTGCATCAAACGTTGACCTAAGCAATCGATTTCCCACATAGCTGTGTTAGTTTTATGTTTTTGTATTACTCTGCAGTCTCTTTCTTCTCACATAATAAAATAATTTAAACTAGAATCAATATCTCATCTCCATTTATTCATCTATTTGGTTTGTCTGTTTGTTGTTTTTATGAAAGGACAGCAACCAAATGAATTAATAGCTATATATTTGACTATTTGTCTTTCGCTGGTGATAAATGTTTGTCATCAGAAAATATGCAACCGTTCGTTACAAATGAATTCTTTTTCATTTAAATTATTTTAAAAATGTAACAAAAAATGAGAAAAGCAAATACTTTTTTAAAAGTAAACAATTCTGTGTTTTTCTGTCAATATGGGGTGCTGTGTGTACATTAATGAGGAAAAAAAATAACTGAAATGATTTTAGCAAATGGCTGCAATATCACAAAGAGTGAAAAATGTAAGGGGGTCTGAATACTTTCCGTACCCACTGTATATATAAATATATATATATATATACACAATATACACACACACACACACACACAGTATATTTACATTTAGTCATTTAGCAGATGCTTTTATCCAAAGCAACAAATGACGACAATGGAAGCAATCAAAATCAAAAAGAAAGCAATGTAATGCAAGTGGCTGTGTCCAGTATGATTAAAATTTAAAGTGTGTATCATCCTAATTAAAGATATAGTTTACCCAAAAATGAAAATCATTTACTCCCTTTATGTCGTCTACACGTGACAAACCTGTTGGTTTCGATTACCAGCATTCTTCGAAGTATCTTCTTTTGAGTTCTGCAGAAAAAAACTAAAGTCAGGGGTTTGAAAAACAAAACAAAAATGAGGGGGAATTGATGTAATAATGTAAATGATGACAGAATTCTGGGTTAACTATACTTTTAAGTAAATTAGTAGAAATACTTTTCACTGAGCAGAAAAATAACAGTGAATGCCAAATGCTTGCAAAATACACATTCAATAGATCCATAGCTTCCTGTTGGTCAGTTTGTCTCCTCAGTTAAGATTCCCCTCAATTGTTACAGAAAACATTATATTACATAGTATAATCACGCTCAGTGCAGACATGCACTTGAACTTACTTTCTCATGGACTCTAACTGCTCCTTGCTCGTCAGAGAAGTATAATAAAGATGAAGTCCACTGTCTGACTCCAAGCACTGCTCGCTGTGTACAGCTGTCTGAGGAACTTCTGCGATGACACTTCTCTCGGTTACTACAAAACATTGCTAAAAGAGACGTGTGGCACATTTAAGAGAAATATTCAGGTTTTCCTGTACGTCTCTACATGCTAAGTGAAGAAGCAACTAAAAAGTAGCATCAAAACTGTGATTCTGTGTTTTGTTGTAGTCGGTTACATGAGTTTTGGCAGTGGTGAGCACCTGAACATATAAGTCTGCTTACATTTAGCAACTGTAAAAGCAGGGCAGAGCTACTGCAAATGATCTCAGATATATTGATGCATTTAAACTTGATTGCAGCAGTAACGTTACATTGTCATTGTAAAAAATCACTGCAACTAGCTTATACAGGCTATTTAGTTAACAGATTATTTGAAAAGAATGTTCTTATAGAATTATAAAACTAATAGTACAAACAAATCCTCTTCACACTAACATCCTTGAAGTAATTACAGTCATAAAAATAAGAATGTGGGAACTAAAACTACAAACCTTTCTCCTTGTGTGCACTGGACCGTCATCCTCCTCCTCTTCTTCATCTGTTTGTTTGTGCAGCGTACACATTCTAGACTCACATAACTGTACTTCGATCAAAGATCAAAAACATCTGGTTGATTTATCAGCTTTAGGTGGAGCATAAGGAAAGTTTTCTGGCAAATCAGCAGTCTCGCACGCGAATTGAACCTTTTGCAAGTTTCATTATGAACTCGCTAGCTAAAATACTAAAATATAAAAACGCATCTATGCTTACGAGAAATATTTAATCAAAAGAATCCCATACATCCACATCTCTTGGTAAATAATCCACTGTGCTTTGCTGTTATCACAGCCCAGACTGACGGAATGAATTCGGTCCTGCTACAAACGGCGATGTCACATGAAACCTGTGAATAACAAGTCTCAGTTAGTACACGTTTTTAAAAATCATATAAAGAAAACAGATAGAATACAACAACAACAACAAAAAAAAGAATAGAGTAAGCTAGTGTTCGAGGCCTTTTTTGCTTTTGTTAATTGTATAATAAATAAAAAGGAATACAAAAAAAGATTAGAGAAGCTAGTGTCAGTTTTTTTTAATAAATGCATACATTTATATAAATACATATTTAGTATGCTTTCTTAATTTACTGTTGAACAATTTTGCATGTTCCGTTTAGTGTTGCGTTACAGGCTTGTTAGGAGGATTGTTGCATTGTGCATAAGTATTAACCAAATTATTTGAATTCAATGTAAAATGACACAGTCCTCTGATTTATTTCGCTAATGTGTACACTATACTACATCTCCCAGAATCCACCGAGCGAAACCCCTCGACCAGTCCTCTCCCACAGCGCGTAATTCGAAATAGCATCTTTCCAGCCAATACATCGACGCCTTTTATCCGCTCAGAGAAACGGACCAATGGCGCTTCGAGCTTTTCCCGACGGCCAGTCAGAACGCAGCAGTGGCCGTGGTGGGCGTATCCGTTGTCTGGCCAGTGAGCGCTCAGAGTTGATGTTTAAACCGTCCGCGCAGGCGTGGCTACGCGCTCGGGGGAGGGGCTTAGCGGAAGTTGCATGGTTGAGTCAGAGGAGAGTTGTGTTTTAAACTGTACAGCACTATTAGTAATTTAGTAGGTTCATCAGTCAAAGTGATTCTATTAATTTAGGGTCTAGTATTCAAGAGTTTAAGTTTTAATTTCAGTTTACTGTGAAGCTTTATTGCTGTAAGCTGACTTCTCAGATCCCTCCTTGAAATGAAAGCGGGCGGTAAGTAACTAACGTTACTTTAATCTCACTCAGGGATGGCTTTTCAGTTATTTAACCCTAAAAAGTGTATAATTACATATTTCGTCGACAGTTATAAACCATCCTGTTTCTATTTCATCAAAATCAGGGCTGAAGTTTATGAAATGGCTACAAAAATGTAGACTTAACGTTAACTTAGATCTATTACTAAGCCGTTAACCAGTATGTAATTGGAATACACTTTATTTACCGAAATATAAATATTCTATTAATCATAACAATGTCGATGGAAGTTGTTTTAGTAGATATTAATATAATATCTCCTAAATTGAGGTCAGTTATCCTCTGTCCCACGACTGGTTTATCAATAAGGAGGGAAAACTGGCTAACGTTGTTACTGGTTGCGAGCATGTCAGAACTAATCCGTTATTATATAAAATGTGTTTTCTACTAATATTAATCAACTTTAAGGCATTTTAAACAATTCAGACTCAAAAACGATGAAAATAATCTCTCTCGGTGACCTATAATTCGCAATGCAACGTCCCAGTGTACTAACGTTACCATCCTAGTACCGCGGTAATACCGTGTTTTATTGGGCTTGTACCATGGTAATACCATGATATTCTTTGAAGTACATTGGTACAACATAAATATCATTGCTTATGATTATAGGGATATATTGACACCACAGTGTGTATCTTAAGTACAACGGTATAGTGAAAAATATGGTATTGTCATCTTTATACCATAGTACTACTGAAATACTTTTTGCATTGCTCAACCAATTAACTTTTGCATTTATTAATATGTAATGGCCAATTTCAATATCTAGTGGGCAGAGTGACCAATATATATAGAAGATATGCCATATAAAATGCAGTTGAATGCTTGTACCGCGGTAATACCGTGTTTTATTGGGCTTGTACCATGGTAATACCATGATATTCTTTGAAGTACATTGGTACAACATAAATATCATTGCTTATGATTATAGGGATATATTGACACCACAGTGTGTATCTTAAGTACAACGGTATAGTGAAAAATATGGTATTGTCATCTTTATACCATAGTACTACTGAAATACTTTTTGCATTGCTCAACCAATTAACTTTTGCATTTATTAATATGTAATGGCCAATTTCAATATCTAGTGGGCAGAGTGACCAATATATATATAGAAGATATGCCATATAAAATGCAGTTGAATGCTGATGAATATGAGTAATGCTGTTGATGAGACACAGTTATTAACATCGATAATCTCAAAATGGCCAGGTAATCGGCTAGGCCAATAAAACGGTGATGAAAGAAACATTTGCAAAATTGCAGTTCATGAAGATCTTTGGCCGCATGCTGATTTGTAATTGAATTTTCAGTTTCTTTATTGCTTTTTGGATGCAGTGTGCTTGTGTTAATTGTGAATTCTTCCTCGTCTCCAGTGCTCCACTGTCGATGTGCCAAATGTTTCTCTCTGCCTGTCCGGAAGCGGGTGCGAAAGCGTGCGTCTGCCGTCACGCTGCTGTCTCTTCCTGAAGAGCTGCTCCTGTGTGTCCTCCAATGCCTCTCCGCTGAGGATCTCCTCGCCGTCAGAGCTGTTAGTCCAGCCGGATGCAAGCATCTAACCTTATAAAGCCGCCATTACCAAACAATGGTTTTCTAATAATGAATGTCATGTGATCCCGCAGGTACATTCTCATCTTCGAGACATTATTGATAGTAACTCAAGCGTCTGGGCACGTGTGAGTTTCAAAGACCGCTGGCCGGCCCCTGATACCGTTTGGTTGTTTGAGAGGTATGATATATACCAACATTTTCACCAGTTTCCACCCTGTATTCAGTTGTTTGTGATTACAGATGATGACCTTAAAATAGATTCAGACCGATTTGCAAATGATTCACATTGATTTGTGGACCAGTTTGTGTGATTTATTCAAAACAAGTGCGTCAAAAGGACCTCGTGTCGATAGATTCACTGTAGAAATTGTTTGATTTGAATAATTTTCAGGCATGGAAAACAAATTAAATGATATTTCCAGGTTTTCCATTACTGTGGAAACTAGGGCTGCATGATTAATCAAAATAAAACCGAAGTCACGTCATAGCTTAGAGTGATTGAATCACAAAGACTGATTGAATTAAATAAATATGTCCTGCGTGTTTCAAAAATGAGTTTATTTATCTCAAAATAAAAGTTTGGTGGTTTAACATACATGTATATAGATATAGATTAGTAGATTTATTTTATAGTTGGACTGTAAAGTAAAATGATTAGGCAAGGCAAGTTTATTTATATAGCACATTTTACACACAAAGGTAATGCTTTACATTAAAAAGGAATTAAAATAATCACAATAGATGCACAAGAAATAAAAGTAGAGAATAAAATGATAAAAAAAAGTTTTTGAATCCTAATAACCAGCTGCTGTGATGTCTATTAATCAAAGGACAAAGAGGAAAAAATAACTTTTATAGCTTTAAGGATTCATCTATATTTAATTTAGAATTTAGTGTTTGATAACTTCAATTTCTGTATATTTCTGCTGAAGGGCACAGTAATATGGCATTTATTATAATGGGTTTATGTGAAGATTGTTTTAAAGGGGTAGTTCACCCAAAAATGAAAATGTGATGTTTATCTGCTTACCCCCAGGGCATCCAAGATGTAGGTGACTTTGTTTCTTCAGTAGAACACAAACGAAGATGTTTAACACAAACCGTTGCAGTCTGTCAGTCTTATAATGGAAGTGGATGGGAATCACGGCTTTGAGAGTAAAAAAAACATACACAAACAAAACCAAATTAAACCCTGCGGCTCGTGACGGTACATTGAGGTCTTAAGACACAAAACGATCGGTCTGTGCAAGAAACTGAACAGTATTTATATAGTTTTTTACCTCTGATTCACGCAATGTCTGAACTGTTCGAACTGTCCTGAACGGCGGCGCGTCCTCCTGAACGTGTTCTCAACAGCAGGGTGTGAGGCGTCTTCTTCTTGTTTTACAGCGGATCGCAGACTTATAAGTGCATTACCGCCACCTATCTCTCAAATGGACCATTGACACTATCTACGATCTCAATTAGGAGTGTCAATGGTCCATTTGAGAGATAGGTAACGGTAATGCACTTATAAGTCTGCGATCTGAAGTAAAACAAGAAGAAGAAGACGCCTCACGGCCCGGCTGTTGAGAACGTGCTCAGGACAGTTAGAACAGTTTGAATATTGCGTGAATCAGAGGTAAAAAAAAATATATAAATACTGTACGGTCTTCTTGCACAGACCAAACGTTTTGTGTCTAAAAGTATATTTAAAAACGTTAATGTTAGTTGGGATTAATCACGATTCATTTCAGAAAAATGTGCGATTAATTCGTAAAAAAATTTTAATCGATTGACAGCACTAATATATATATATATATTGATTTGTTTATAATTATAAAAAAATTTAATCGATTGACAGCACTAATATATATATATATATTGATTTGTTTATAATTATAGTATTTCTTATTTTAATTTATTATTTGAAAATAATGGGAAAAAAAGTTTTACCCTTAGTTTTGCCTAAATTGTGCTTGCATATTGAAAAATTTTTAACTTTCACAAAAGTACAAATTAATACAAATTGTTGCTTTTTATTTTTAATTTAATCTTATTTACTTTCTCTCATTAATTGCCCTCTGCGATATCTAGAGCTGCGGAGAAAGGGAACTTTGAAGCTGCTGTGAAACTAGGAATTGCGTATTTGTACAATGAAGGACGTAAGTTTCTGCTCTCATTCCCAGTGTTCCTTTGTCTTGATTGATAATAATAAGAATGGTTATTAATAATTGAGCACCAAGAATAAAAATGCTAAAAATGAAGCTTTGCATCACAGGAATACATTTAATTTTAAAATATATTCAAATATCAGTTATGTCAAATTGTAATATTTCACAATGTTACTGTTTTTACTTTTTATTAAATAAAATGCATCCTTGGTAAACATTAGAGACTTCTTAAAAAAAATAAATAAAATTACTGACGAACATTTAAATGTTAATGTGTATATCTATATAAATAAAATACACAATAATTGGTAAATATTTTTCTTTCATATATAATGATTTATTCATTTGGTTTACATTTAAATTAATATCTATTTAAATTTGTAAGCGTATATTAATATATATATTTATTAAATATTTTGTCAATGTTGGGTAACTTGTTTTCTACAAAATTAAAATAAAAAATGTATAATTATATTAGTTATATTTGCAAGATTTGTTACCATCTCATTACAAATTCTTGTCTTTCCAGGGCCGGAGAGGGACGTTACTGTACTGTCTGGCTAGAGTCCTTCAGCTGTTTGACGTGAGTGTCGATTTAAAACTTGAATCGTCACAAAATGCAGTTCTAATCTGAGAATGACTGTGTAAAAAGATGGAATCTCATTTGTAGCATCGCTGAATTGATTGATCTCTAAGTCGAGATCCACAAGATGCTTATAGACACCTGGTCATGTTGGGTTTGGGTTGCTCATTTGATGTTTTCTGTGAAGGGGTTTTATCATTTGTGCTTCTCATAGTCAGAAGGTCCCAAACAGGAAGCACTTCTTCTCTCGTCATAACCCCTCAGACTGAATCCATATCAAATGAGCAGCCGGTGTTAAACACGGTTGGTGACTCTGTGTTTATCAGGATGAGGAGAAGCGTGACGAGGCTACGGCGATGCTGAAGGAGTCGGCGCGTTGCGGGAGCGTGCAGAGCTCGTATCTGCTGTGGGAAATGAACCGCGGGACGTCGGTAAGAGTTTCCTCCGGACTCGTTGGTCATTGTTAGTCCTGTTTCTCTGCTATTGCTGCTGATGGCTGGTTTGTGTTCTGTCTGCAGGCGGACGACCCCGGCAGGTATCTGCAGTGTATGCGCATGCTCAGGGACTACGCTGCCAAAGGATGCTGGGAAGCTCAGGTGACTGCAGAAAATGTCATGTTAATGGAAAATTGAATTCAAAGTTTACACATTTTTAATCTTAATGTGCATGATAAAGTTGTTTTTTTTTTTCCACAGAAATGCTTATTTTAAATATATATCATAAATATATGTATTTACATAGTAATGTATATAATATTATTTTCTCTTTTGGAGACCTGAATTATTTTTAATTTACTTTTTTTCTTCATTTCACTTTCATTAAGAATGAAAGCAATGACTTTTTAATGTATACAATATTTAAAATAAATTTAATTTTAATATACAAAATAATTTTAGGGCCTTTCGCTCCATGGGAACCTTTTCATAGTACCAGAACTAATTGTGGAACTACCCACTTTTCGGCGTGTTCGCACCGCCGGAACTGGGTGCAATTTCCGACTGGATTCGTCTGAAAGAAGAAAGTCATATACACCTAGGATGCTTCGGGGGTGAGTAAAACACAGCCTTATTTTTGGGTGAACTAACTAACCCTTTAAACCTTCTGAAAGAATGATTATTTTGTATGTAATTTATTTATGAATTGACTTACCATTTTAAATCGAGAATTGTTTTTTATATGCACATTTGTAATGTTACAAAACTTTTCTATTTACAATAAATGCTGTTCTTTTGAACTTTTTCTATTCATCAAATAATCCTTAAAAAAAAAAAATCATGGTTTTGAGCAGCAAAAAAGCAATGTTTTCAGCATTGATAATAATAAGAATGGTTATTAATACACCTAGGATGCTTCGGGGGTGAGTAAAACACAGCCTTATTTTTTTATTTTTGGGTGAACTAACTAACCCTTTAAACCTTCTGAAAGAATGATTATTTTGTATGTAATTTATTTATGAATTGACTTACCATTTTAAATCGAGAATTGTTTTTATATGCACATTTGTAATGTTACAAAACTTTTCTATTTACAATAAATGCTGTTCTTTTGAACTTTTTCTATTCATCAAATAATCCTGAAAAAAAAAAATCATGGTTTTTGAGCAGCAAAAAAGCAATGTTTTCAGCACTGATAATAATAAGAATGGTTATTAATAATTGAAACGCTGTGTAAACATACTGTAAACATTGTGTCAACTTATTTCGCAAGTATGGAGAACAGCGATAGATGGACGGACGCTGAAGTGCAGGCACTTGTAGAAAATGTAGCACTGCCAGTTGTCGTTGGAGATTCTTAGTCCTCCTTTCCGTTCTTGCAATCGCTTTACGTATACGTCGACTTTCAATGTCCATTATTGTGAAACCCGTGAGACACAACAAAAACACCGCTCCGATCACAGCGTCCTCCATCCTCCTGTTGTTAACGTTGTTCTTTTTCTCTGTTGTTGAACGCCACTTACGTCACTTCTTAGTACACACTTTCAGTGCGAACGTAACCCTTTAAATGGTACTGGGAAATAGTTCGTGCAAAATCGTCCCAGTACTTTAGTACCGTACATTTAGTTCTGGAACTAAAGCGGTGCGAAAGGCCCTATTGTGTATACTAAGATATATTTATTTAGTCCTTTGAGGACCAGATTTAGTTTGCTCCTTTCCCCTTCCCATGTTCAGCATTTCATTATTATTGAGAATGAAAACGATTACTTGATTTTATTTTAAATGTAAAATATTTCTTTACATAATTATATACATTATTATGTAAATGTATTTATATTGTGAGGCCCAGATTTAGTTTTAGACTTTATGTTCAGCATTTCATTATCATTGAGAATGAAAACAGTTACTTGATTTTATTTTAAATGTATACAAATATTTTAAAAGACATTTATTTTAAGTATATAAAAATATTATATACATTTTAACAAAGTCTTTTGAGGACTGGATTTAGTAAAAACAAAAGAAAATCATTAATTTTTTTTAGTCACTTATCAGATTTGTTGTTTATATATAGTTTGCATTTATTAGCATGAATAAAGCCATGGTAGCATGATGCAGAATTATAAACAAACATCTTGTCTTTTGTTTGACGGCTCAGCCTTCAGTTTATTTTCATGTTTGGACCTTTGCTGTCTGAACATGACGTCTGTGGTGGGAGTGCGTTTGGTGAAGTCATTACCGATCATCCGTCTCCATTATACTTCCATTCTCACGATGTGTGCTCTGAAGCGTGCTCATAATGGAAGTGCACGGCCTGGGAAAGCTGCGTCATAATTCCTGTCCTTTCATCTGGTGCTTTTCTCTGCCGTTGTTGACATTTATTTATAATAATCAGCAGCTGTGCCAGATTGAATGCCACTCTGACGTGTGTAAATAAGCATGTATGGGGGCTTCAAATGAAGAGTGATCTTTTTAATGCTGTAGTCTGTACATTTGTGATGCCATATTGAACACACACATTCTGGGTTTCGTGTTTGTTTAACTTGTCTGTTCTGGTCTCCCAGCTGGCATTTGCGAAGTCATGTGGCACCGCAAACCCTCTGGGTCTGGAGTCGCGGGCCTGCGCTGAACTCATGGCCCAGTTCTTCCACTCCGGACCGTCACCCCTGAGATACCCACACAACCTGCAGGGACAGGACATCACCACTAAGAGGTACAACATCAACGCTTCCTGCCGTTAATAGACAAGGAAAACCTGGAACTATAAGAGCATTTTGTGATTTCTAGGATTGAAAAGTTAGTCACAGATTTTTAAAATATTTAAAAATGCATAATATTATTATTATTATCAACATGAGTTGCAAACACCCATTTATGTTGATATTGTTTAATTATTTTTTATGTTATGTATTTTAAATGTATTTTTACTTGATATTGTGGCGTTATTGTTAACTAAAACTATTTAGTCAAATTTGGTAGTTAAAATTATATAAAAATAAAGATTAAATGGAAAGATTAGAAATGTTGCTTTGGCAACTAACCAAAAATAAGTTGCTAAATTACTAAAACAAACAAAAACAGCTATATAAAAAAGAAAACTAATTACTAATTAAACAAATAAATTTTTTGGGAAAATAAAGGTAATTTAATATTACAATTAAAACATTGAAGAAATATTGAATGCTTATTCCTTAAAAATAAGGTTTTAATAATTTTAGTAGTAGTAGTAGCAACCTGTTACGTACATTCTATTCAACAATAGTAATATATTTCTGTCACAATGTCTTCAAGTTAAACTGCACTTTTATTTTGACGGGTTGCCGTGAATACCATTACATTTCTGTGTGTGTATGACATGATGATAGTTTTACTCAAATGAAACGGTCAAATGCTGATGAAGTGACTCTCAGAGCAGTTCTGGAGATGTTGTTCATGTATTTATCTCCTCATTAGTGAGACGGCAGACGCTAAAATCACCGGAAGCGTCACGAGCGTTTCAGTACGAGTACTACACAAAACCGCACGTCTGCGCCATTCATTAACACAGTGTTATAAATATTTAAATAGGAATCGTTTTGCGGCTTAATATTTACAAATACTAGTGGGAGTGGGCTCACTTGTGTGTGTGTGTGTGTGTGTGTGTGTGTGTGCGTGCGCATCGGGCGGAACTCCGCTGTGCGTGATGCAGAGAGCGCGACCATAACGTAGAGATTGAAATGACATGCCATCGTGTAAATAAGATAAATAACATAAGGCTATTTAGTTTGCTTAATGAAAGAACAAGCTATAGACATGTTCTATAAGAAAGGTAACTTTAAATGACTTCTGCTGTGATCTGGCGCTATAGAGAAAATATAATTAAATAAAATTAACTTGACCTTCAAGGGGGTGCCGTTGGCGGGGGCGGGCGGCCCCCCTAAAATAATGGCAGGGGAAACACTACTATTTTAAAACTATTAAATTTCTAAAACAAAGCTATATAGAAATGTTTTATAAAGCATTTAACAGTGACTAAAACTTAAAACTATATAGAAATATAAAAAAAGTACTGAATTTCTAAAACTTACAACAAAATTACTAAAAAACACTGAAAGGGTAAAAAGATCATTCAAATTATTAATAAATATTAGAGATGGTGTGTATAAATAATACTGAAATAACATTTGAGTGTTGCATTTTTTTTTTTTGCCAGCAAAACCCTTGTAAATGTATTGAATACATATTTCAGGGGTGTGATTTAAGATCCTTAATTGTAATGTTTCCAAACTTTTGGCAGGTACTTTAATAATAACAACAATTCTATATACTTTACTATAATATATTATAGTACTTTATTATAGTATATTATATTATTATCATGGTTATTAAATGCTGCTTTTGATTTTTTTACAGGACAATAGTATATATTGTTACAATATAAGACATATCTTTTAATGTTCTAAAATATATATTTTTAATAAGTGCTGGGGACGTGGTCAGATTTTCCTTTTTTGTCTTTAGCTGATCACGTGCTTGATATTTCTAAGACCTAGTGGTGGCTAAACAAATTTCCAGGCTGGCCCATGAATGTCAGTACTTCAAGCACTATTACAGCCTTTTTGTTGATAAAATGATGGTCAAATTGGCCATAGTGGATAAACAAATCCTTCTATCCTTTGCTTTTTTTTGGATTCATGTTTCCCCCTCATCACCCCTGTATTTTGGCAGGTATATTCTGGTGGACTGGCTGGTGGAGGTGACCACCATGAAGGACTTCTCCAGTCAGGTGCTGCACGTGACCATCGGCTGTGTGGACCGCTATCTGAGCCTGCACTCGGTGCCCAAGGCCCAGCTGCAGCTGCTGGGCATCGCCTGCATGGTGATCAGCACACGGTGAGCCGCCGCGTGCCACACAGATGCTCTGTTCATGCTGTTTCTGTGCTCAGCTGAACTCTCTCTGACTCGTCTGACCCCCTCAGATACATCAGCAAAGAGATCCTGACCATCCGCGAGGCCGTGTGGCTCACAGACAACACCTATCAGTACGAGGACCTGGTGCGCATGATGGGGGAGGTCATCTCCGTGCTGGACGGGAAGATACGGGTCAGTTACACACGGACCGAAACGCTTTCACACCAGCACAAAAACCTCATTCTAGGCTGCCGGCTCAGATTAACATAGCCTTGCATCTGAAGTTCAGAGTTCAATGCCTGTGTACTTACGAGGCGTTTTAAGAGCCCATTGGCCAATGCAACGTTTATTCCTGAAGGCATTACAATGCGTTTAAAAAAAAAAAAAATTAGTTAAGAGTGATGTCGAATATACAGGTGCATCTCAATAAATTAGAATGTCGTTGAAAAGTTCATTTTATTTCAGTAATTCAACTCAAATTGTGAAACTCGTGTATTAAATAAATTCAATGCACACAGACTGAAGTAGGTTAAGTCTTTGGTTCTTGTAATCTTTGGCTCACATTTCACAAAAACCCACCAATTCACTATCTCAACAAATTAGAATACTTCATAAGACCAATAAAAAAAACATTTTTAGTGAATTGTTGGCCTTCTGGAAAGTATGTTCATTTACTGTACATGTACTCAATACCTGGTAGGGGCTCCTTTTGCTTTAATTACTGCCTCAATTCGGCGTGGCATGGAGGTGATCAGTTTGTGGCACTGCTGAGGTAGTATGGAAGCCCAGGAAAATAACTAATTGCACGGAAGACAGATTATCAGTCTGTCTCTAATAAAAGATTATCTCACAGATGTTCAAAGCCAGGCTTTCTGAGCCTTAAAAGAGTCCTTTTTCATTTATATGACCCATTTAATGGTGCTTTTGTATTGACTAACTAATTAACATGTTAATGTTGTGCTTCAGACCCCCACAGTGCTGGATTATGGGGAGGTGCTGCAGTCTCTGCTGCCCATGGAGCGGCGCAGCTCTCACCTCTTCAGCTACATCTGTGAACTCTCTCTGCTCTGCTCGCCCCTCACCGTCCCGGGACCGGCCCGACTCGCCAGCGCCGTCCTGCTGCTCACCCGAGCGCTTCACAACTACGGTACCACCGCCGTCCCACCGAACACATGAAGCACTAGGGATGTAACGATTCACTCAACTCACGATTCGATTCACGATTTTGATTTCACGATTCGGCTTTCTCACGATTGTTTTTAACAAAATGAGATTGACGACAAATTATATAGTAAATGAGAAGGTGTCCTTTTATTAGGCTATTGCTGCACGTTTCGTTGTGAAATTGAAATATAACCAAACTAAATTGAAATTTTAAAACAAACCTCAAATCAAATAAGTTACAGAAATAAAAGAAATCTCTTCATATAAACAAACTAAGGGCGTGTTCACACTTGGCGTCTTTTTTGACAAGAAAAGTTGACAAGAGTGCTAGTAAAATAAAAAGCTGGCAGTGTTTTGGTTACAAATAGCAGCCGAGAGCGTCTTTTGTTGCTATAACAACAGCAGCCTAGCGCTGTGCTGCAGAAATGCCGAGAACGAGTAAAAAGTTGGCTCTTGCGTTGGGCAGGGTAATGTCGGTTCACAACGACATTTGTGGGTGCGCGACATTTATACGGGGAAGGAAACCGTATGGTGCTTACAACAATTTAGTCCAGGAGCTCCGGTTGGATGATGCACGGTTTGCGTGCGTAGACTATATAGAGTTTTGTGCTCACATCATATAACTCCCTTGCTCCAAGACTAGTACGATCTATCTACCGGCTATCTTCTCCATTTTTCCTGTTGTTTTTGTTTTTATGGAAACGACTCGCCACTCGCTTGTCATTGGTCAGCTGTCAAAAAGGCGCTTGACGTACAGTGTTTTTTTTCTTTTTGTTTACTTGGAAAAGGCGCTCTGCGCTGCAGAAAAAGACACCGGCGGTGGCGTTTTAAAAAGCACTCAGGACTTTTTTCTGAAAACACCGTTTACTCCATAGGATTATAATGTAAAACAGACTCTGGCAGCTTCAAAAAAGACCCCAAGTGTGTACATAGCCTAAGGCTTTGTCTGTGCTCTTTCCATTTAATATCGGAGGCAACCACTGCTTTTTAATCATTGTCCAAACAAAGATGCAGCATGAGCAGTTTTTAATCTAAATTTGACTGTATAATTTCAAAATTTGAAGCAAAAACAGAATGGTCTGACTTTTAGTTTTGTGAAACTATACTTAAAACTAGTGCTGTCAAATGATTAATCGCATCCAAAATAAACGTTTTTGTTTACATAATAAATACACAGCACACACGCACATATATTATGTATATATAAATACACACACATGCATGTGTGTATATAGTTAAGAAAAATGATGTTTATATATTAAATATATTTATTTATAATATATATTATATGAATATCCCACCGAACACATGAAGCACTAGGGATGTAACGATTCACTCAACTCACGATTCGATTCACGATTTTGATTTCACGATTCGGCTTTCTCACGATTGTTTTTAACAAAATGAGATTGACGACAAATTATATAGTAAATGAGAAGGTGTCCTTTTATTAGGCTATTGCTGCACGTTTCGTTGTGAAATTGAAATATAACCAAACTAAATTGAAATTTTAAAACAAACCTCAAATCAAATAAGTTACAGAAATAAAAGAAATCTCTTCATATAAACAAACTAAGGGCGTGTTCACACTTGGCGTCTTTTTTGACAAGAAAAGTTGACAAGAGTGCTAGTAAAATAAAAAGCTGGCAGTGTTTTGGTTACAAATAGCAGCCGAGAGCGTCTTTTGTTGCTATAACAACAGCAGCCTAGCGCTGTGCTGCAGAAATGCCGAGAACGAGTAAAAAGTTGGCTCTTGCGTTGGGCAGGGTAATGTCGGTTCACAACGACATTTGTGGGTGCGCGACATTTATACGGGGAAGGAAACCGTATGGTGCTTACAACAATTTAGTCCAGGAGCTCCGGTTGGATGATGCACGGTTTGCGTGCGTAGACTATATAGAGTTTTGTGCTCACATCATATAACTCCCTTGCTCCAAGACTAGTACGATCTATCTACCGGCTATCTTCTCCATTTTTCCTGTTGTTTTTGTTTTTATGGAAACGACTCGCCACTCGCTTGTCATTGGTCAGCTGTCAAAAAGGCGCTTGACGTACAGTGTTTTTTTTCTTTTTGTTTACTTGGAAAAGGCGCTCTGCGCTGCAGAAAAAGACACCGGCGGTGGCGTTTTAAAAAGCACTCAGGACTTTTTTCTGAAAACACCGTTTACTCCATAGGATTATAATGTAAAACAGACTCTGGCAGCTTCAAAAAAGACCCCAAGTGTGTACATAGCCTAAGGCTTTGTCTGTGCTCTTTCCATTTAATATCGGAGGCAACCACTGCTTTTTAATCATTGTCCAAACAAAGATGCAGCATGAGCAGTTTTTAATCTAAATTTGACTGTATAATTTCAAAATTTGAAGCAAAAACAGAATGGTCTGACTTTTAGTTTTGTGAAACTATACTTAAAACTAGTGCTGTCAAATGATTAATCGCATCCAAAATAAACGTTTTTGTTTACATAATAAATACACAGCACACACGCACATATATTATGTATATATAAATACACACACATGCATGTGTGTATATAGTTAAGAAAAATGATGTTTATATATTAAATATATTTATTTATAATATAAATTATATGAATATAAATATAGACATGTAAATATTTTCAAAATATATACTGTATGTGTGTGTATATATGTATATGCACATACACTCATATATATTATGCAAACAAAAACTTTTATTTTGGATGCGATTAATCGCAATTAATCGTTTAACAGCACTACATAAAACCTATCTGAACCAAATGGCAGACGAGCTGAATGAGATGCAAAACAAAGCAGAGCTGCACTTATGAACACTACTTTAATTTGCATCGTTCAGAGCCAAGATGAAAAGAAAATACCACGTAAACTTTTCTAAAGACAGTCAGTTCCCCCCCAGAGATACATTCATAGAAACGCCTACTCTTTTTTGGCATCTCAGCCGATTTGAATCGTCTCATATTTGAATCTATTTTCAACAGGCTCGCGGTTCATCGTTACATCCCTATGAAGCATTCCACGAGCCTTATTCGAGGCTTTCTAACGTGTGTTTCTCAACAGTTCCCGTGTGGCCCGTCCAGCTGGAGGAAAACACCAGTTTCTCCAAGCACGACCTGGTCTCCTGCACTTTATTGCTCTACGTCAAGTGGTGAGTGTCTGTGTCAATCGTTATCTATCTAATGAATTCATACAGAGGACGTTTATGGTTATTCTGAGCCTGAGAGAAGCAGCGTTTTCACAGCTTCACTCTGTAGTTGTTTTATCGCGGCTGGTCTGGTCTCAGTCAGGTGGTCGTTATGTTAATGAGGTGTTAACGAGTTATCTGTGCTTCTCACTTCTGCCCTTTGAAGCGCACAATCAGTGACTGCTTAAGCGCTCCTCTGGGTTTGAGAAGTCACGCTCTTGTTGCTGTAGGGAGATTAAACTTCAGTCCCGCAGAGTCTTGAGAAGATGCACACATTGGCCTTTCAACCCTAGTAAGCAGCCTCGCTTTCTACATAGGCAGCGGAACCTTATATGTGGCTGATTTGAAACACTGTTCTGTAGCATGTGATGGACTGTTATTTTTATATTGTTATAATGTTTCCTATCATCATTATTTTTAGATTATTAGTTATAATATTTGCTGTTAAACTTAACCTAAAACCATCAAAAAATCTCTATAAATTATAATGTTATAAACTGTAACTAATAAATAAATATATCCAATAATTCAATAAATAATGATGACAAATATTCTAATATTTACTAATATTGTTTTTGTATTCTAATTTTTGTGATCAGTATAATTAATTGAATGTGTTTTTGTATAAATTAGTTGTAATATAACTATTACTATAGTTATATTAGTTATAATATTTATAATTACTAGTTATTTTTATTACTGTTGTTTACATGTTATATTAGTTATTATATTTATTATTACTATTATTAGGTTTATATATTAGTTTAAAATGTTATATATATTGTTTTAATATTGGAATATTCATAATATTTATTATTAATTATAATATTTATTATTTGATTTAATATGAGAATGTTAGTAATATTTAATTATACTATTTATTTGATTAATTAACAGTTGTAATATAAATTTTTTTATTAATGCTGTTTATATGTATAACTAGTTATATAATTAAATTTTAGTTATTCAATATTTTATTTATTTGATTTTATATTTTGTGTATATATATATATATATATGTATGTGCTAGGCAATGATTAACATTTGTAATCGCATTGTTGAACAAAATTCAATAATGAATTAAAAAGTGTATTGCCCTTTTTTTCATTTAAAGGTACTGCTATATGAACAAAAGTGCAATAACATTTGGTTTGCAAACACTTTAAACAAATAAGGCGCTTTTTTTTCAGCACCTTTTGCATAGTAGCAGTTCAAATATTTCTTGTAAATCTCAACTTATAACACGTAATCAAATTCAATATAAAACCAAAGATATTTGCCTAACGTTTTTATAGAAAATATTTTATAGTTTGTTATAGAAAAGCAAGTTATGCTCAGAGTCCAGAGCCTCGGACATAACATTATAACAGGCACCTTCCGAGTAGAGACGTGCACTATCGCGGGACAACACTTGAATGGGCGAGTGTCGGTGGGTAGACGCTCGTGTGTGCGGGATGCGGGAGAATAAGTGTATACTCACACTAGGCAATCTTAACCGTGCCCGAGCGCGTTTGACCCTCAAAGCCAGGTTCGTTTGACTAGTGTGATTGCTCCGTGCCGTGCTCGGGCACGTTTCGTTTAGCCACCCCTGGCTCAGTTGGAAGAGGTATGCCAGAGTGCGGTTTAGTTGGGCTCTGGTGTGGTACGCATGTGATGCGTGTAGTCTGATACGTGCAGCACGATTGCATGAGTATTTCTGAGTGGCAAAACCAATGCACTCCACTGCTGAGCGAGAGCGCTTCTCTGCTGTCTTCACGTGCTATCGGAAAATTCCTATTTCCCACTTATGAAGTCATGATTTACGAGCACGTTACGAGTGTTCGGGGGTCTTAATGATGGATTTGTTTCTTACAAACACGCAGCTTTTGGCTTTACAGGACATTAATTGATGGACTGGAATGGTGTGGATTACTTATGGATTATTGTGATGTTTTTATCAGCTGTTCGAGCTCTCATGCTCTCATTGGTTGAGACGCGTGATGACGCCCATCCCAAGCCAGTACTGATCAACATCCCACCCCTCCTGTGACCCATGGTTTGTCTGTATTAGGGCTGGACAATAATTCAATATCAATATGTATCGCAATATAATTTTTTTTTTCAATAACGGTGATATGAAACACATTTCCGATATTTCGATATACATTACCAGTGTTTCCCATACATTGATTTATTTGTAGCGTTTGACTTTGTTGAATAAACATGAGCACTAGGGTTGGGCGATGTCTACAGTGACACATCGCAATGGACGATGGCGGGGGTGTGGCCGAAGCATGAATCCTTATAAGGCACAGAAAAAGAATAACGATTCCTAACACTGTGTCTATATCGGACACGAGTGGCGTGGCACAAAAAAATACTATAGAACCACTGATCTATAATAGAGATTCATTATATATAAATCAGTGTATAGAACTTATTATAATCAGTGATGCTGTCTACACTAAATGCGGCGTGACACGACAAATCCCAGACAGTAAACTGCTGCCGTGTTCTATTTATGACGTGCTGACACAAATTTCAAATGACTTTCAACGGTCGCTTTGTGGCGTCCAGTGTAGACAGACTTTGGCTGATGCAGCACGATGCGGCGCGACACGACAACTATCACGTCCGGTGTAGACACGATGTAACGGTTGCCTGTTACATTACAGTACATAAAATTTAACTTGGCACATAAACGGAGTAAGGAGAGATGACTGATTTGCAGATGATTTGCAGATCCTGAGCATCAATGACAAACATCTAATCTTGTAAAATGTGTAGTAAGTACTGTTGCTCCATGGTAGCCTATAAACCGAGTATGTGCTATCGTGAATCTCGAAAGTGAAACTAAAAAGCGATCGTGCATTCAAAATCTGCTCTGCAAAAAAGCTCCCTGATGCCCGAAATATATGTAGTGTAATTACTAGGGCTGTCATCGTTAACGCGTTAACCCATGCGTAGTGCTGGGCGGTATACCGGTTCATACCGAATACCGGTGTTTGTTTTTGTTATGATATGAATTTTTTAAATACTGCAATACCGGTGTATGTCGCTTAAACAACGTTCGGAACGCGACACTGTTTGAAAGAAGTCCCTTTTCACTGTTGCACTGTGGTGAGGGAACAGCTGCATGTGTTACCGAGCGTGAAAGTTCAGAAACTGAAGCTGTAGAACTAATAGAACGTGATGACACAGAAGAACTCATCCACAATATCCACATTGACCGCCACAAATATCCACCGCCCCCTGCCATCAGCTCCCGCGTCTCTCACACACACACACGAGCGCAACTTTAGCACTAGATTTAGCAACTTTCAGACCCTTTTAGCTGCTTTTTTTCCATAGAATATTCATACTGACAAACCTAGCGATTTTTTTGGATAAACCTAAACTATGGTTCAGTTGGAAGATTTTGCCTGTGCTGTCCCGCGAACGCGAGGTCTGACTTTCCCGGAGAAGTGTCACCTCTCTCGGCGTCTGTTCTGTGCAGTGAGCGGCAGAGAAGCAGCGCATTCAGTTGACCGCATCGCAGTCGACTCGTCAATAAATGAGTACAAAACAGCGTTTCCTAACACCTGTCTCTTACTGATTGTTTGGAATTATAAATATGAGCGTAGTTCGTCTGTTAATATCATATGCACTTTTTAGTTTGTTACTCAGATGCAGACAGTGCGCTGCATGAGACAAAGTAATATAGCCAAAACAACCGCATGGCCGCTCTTTAGTGTAGATGTATGTTGATTTTATCAGACGATGCCGCGATTATAAATGAGAGTGACTCCTGGTTAACATGTATTAAAAGGGGCCGTGTTTAGTCACTTTTTATTGTGGTATTTTTTTGACAATATTCACTCATCATGACAGTAAAATAGGGCATTTTAAGTCAATATACTGCAGTATTTCCTTTTTCAATCAGTAGAAATATGGTTAACACCCGGTCATGCATGAAAAAAAAAATACCGCCATGTACCGTGAAACTGGTATAATTTTGAAAAATACCGTGATATAAATTTTAAGGCATACCGCCCAGCAGTACTACCCAATGCGATTAACTTTACAATCCTTAACGCGTTAAAATAATTTAACGCAATTAACGCAAAATGACTAAAGCATAATTTCTATTATAACCATTTAACCCAATTTTGCTTCTCTGCGATCAGATCATTTTAAGCTGCTAAACTCCAGGGAAGTTTTCAGTCCAATGATCCAGTTAGCGAATGCATTCAAACAATCCGTCCAAAACAGCGCTAATATAAAGGAAACCAGGCTGATTACATCAGAGATTGCAGAGACTCGCGTTGCGTTTTAAGTGAATTATTAATTCCAGTGTTTTTCGCTTTTAAACACGAGCTCTGTCATATTTTGAGATTGTCTCTGAAGAGCGCGAGCCCTCACACATTTGCGCTGTGTGAAGTACAGACTGAACGGATTGTCAACGCATTCCACTGCTGTATGGCCAGATGAGATGCGACTGGATAACCAGTCTCGCTAGTAAAGTTTTGATGGATGAAGACTGCAATCAAGGTAAAGACTATTGCGGTGGCATACAGGAGTCGTACAGTAAGCACGCATGAGTTCATTATAATAATGCGTGTATGAGTGCTCTTGACGCACTGATCACACATTGTATTTATGCACAGGCACAGACATTTCCGTACATTCACTTTGTTTCCACACACATTCACGAATGTTGTGATTTGTCATGTTTATGTTGCTGTGTTTAGTTAAACGGAATGGATCCGTGTACTGTAGTAGATAAATGCAGTCAGCAGGCGGTTGGTTTAGGGTTTTTTGGCATCTCCATGTGGTCCTGTTCGGTATCGCAACTTGGCTTCTCTAAAATGTAAAAAAGCTCTTTGCTGTTGCACTGTACACATACTATAAAATTCTGATTTTTTCTTTCATATGTTCTTATATGGGCTCCTTATATCATTTGGTCCTTTGGTGACCTTTTGGAGTTTCTAAGTGTCCTTTTTTTTGGAAAGACATCTAAATTCATCTTGAAAAAAGCTTGCAGAAAATATAGATTTTTGAGAATCACCCTTCAATCTTTTGGTTTACTTTGCTGGATATAGCAAATGATGACAACATAAACATTTGAAACAAGATAAATGGTCTATGCTTAATTTCATGAAGTGTGCGATTTAATCGCGATTAATCACAGAAAAACGATGTGATTAATTAGATGAGAATTTTAATAGATTGACAGCCCTAATAATTACCCAATGATATACTGCGAGGAAAAATATTGAAATATATTTTTTCTAGGGTTGGGTACCAAAACCCGGTACCAATATGGCACCGGTACCTATGTAACCGGTATGTACTAGAACCAAATCCGAACGCAGATTTCGGTGCCTCATTTCGGTGCCATGCCTGAGCGATCGATTTAAATATTTGTTCTCCGAAATGGACGCAAGAAGTATCATCACTGGCACCGCACATGAAAAATAATTTCCCGACTGAGAAAATGCACGTGAACTCAAGTCGGAAAGCTCTAATAATACAAATCCAACACATCTTGTAGTACACATGTAGTAACGAGAGTGTCCATGTTGTTTTCACATTCTGACTTATAAGCACAACTCGGGGAAATGAGAGCATCCGAGGAGCGCGTGAATGAAGTAATTAGACTTGCTCTGATGGCAGCAGGTAGCCTTCCGTTAACTAAGCTAAACATGCTTAAATTAACATGCCTAAAGCTAACCCTCCCTTGTATTCACATTTCTAAACCTGTTGTCCAACAAAAGAGAACATTATAACCTTTTTACTCCACAACACCAGTCAAATGCTTCCTTTTGTGATCTGATGAGGCTTCTTGTCACAGAATGAGGCAGAAAATATGTTTCATATGCTACTTTAAAAAGAATACATCGATTAGCAATAGATTATAAATTAGAGTGACCATATGTCCTCTTTTCCCCGGACATGTCCTCTTTTTGAACCTACAAAAATGCATCCGGCCGGGATTTCTTAATTGCCCAAAATGTCCGGGATTCAGCTGTTTTCTTAATCCCACTCCCGCTGAATCTCTGACCATTGCCGCCTGCTCCAGCAACATGTGTTTCGCTCCCGCGATTTTCATGTCCACTCTTTAAACATTCTATTATTGTATATAATTTTGCCGCATCAGGGAGCCGCTCTCAGGATGCGGTGTATTTTATATTTTTGAATGAGCGTTTGCTGTTTACTTTCACTTTCGAATTTCGCAATCTCACGCATTCTGTGTAAAGTTGAGCTCATCTTACAAGATCAGATATTTGTCAATGAGCTCAGGATCTGTTGAGCAGCAAATACTCCCGTATGGTCTTTTCAGTCATCTCTCCTTATTCTCGACCTGTGATCAGTCAAAGCTGACTCCGGTAGCTCTTGTTAGATACGGGGTTGCAAAGTTCGTGTTTTTTCTACAGAATTGGGCTACTTTTAAACTGTTGCCATGGGTTGATTTTCCCAAGTGGGTTAAAGGTTTGAAATATTGCATAAATTACATTTGACTGAAATGCTTGTATTGAAACATTTTGCATTCTACCTATGATAAATCTTTCATGGACTTCTACATTAACTGTTCCCTCCTGGTGGAATGACCTGCCCAGCTCAATCCAAGCAGCGGAGTCCTTAATATTTTCAAGAAACGGCTGAAAACACAACTCTTTCATTTTCATTTGACCCTCTAACTAGCACTCTCTATTCTAATGCTACTTCTAATTTTATCTGTTTTTTTTTTTTATTAAAACATATAATTTTTTTTATCTAACATTTGCACTCTATTCTATTTTTATTCTAACTACTTGTTTTATTTATAAAGGAAAAAAGAGCCTCTAACACTAGCATTCTCTATTCTTTCTCTATTCTGTCCACTTATTTTCTTTTTATTTATTATAAATAATGACCTTCTAACACTAGCATTTTCTGTTCTTTCTACTTGTTTTCTTTTTATTTATTATAACAAAATAAAAAACCATGCTATGTATACTGTTAGGTGAAGCCCCGCCCCCTACTGTCCATTTTTTTTGGAAAACTAAAATATGGTCACCCTATTATAAATATACTTAATTATTATGAAAATACCAGAGATGGCTTAAATAACACCGATAAACTATATTGTCGCAGTCGAGTGTTTATTGTCTTTGTTTTATCATTCAAAACGTTTATATGTTCTGTTTACTCAGTTACAGATATAATAGCAATGCCTTTGTCCATATAAGGGATTTCCTGGAGGCTCATGAGTTCTTTACTTCTGTGACTGGACATGTGGATTTTCTGTGTGAGAGCGCCCTCTGGCATCCAGTATGAATTAAACGGACATCTTGTGTTTATAGTGCTAATGGCCAATCCATAATTTTTTGGGGGGAATTTTTATTTATTTATTTATTTTTTAATATTTAATATAGTATCGGTTCAGGCACCGTTTAGGCACCGGAACCGTTTTAAAAGTGGCACCGGTGCTGAAAACACAACTCTTTCATTTTCATTTGACCCTCTAACTAGCACTCTCTATTCTAATGCTACTTCTAATTTTATCTGTTTTTTTTTTTTATTAAAACATATAATTTTTTTTATCTAACATTTGCACTCTATTCTATTTTTATTCTAACTACTTGTTTTATTTATAAAGGAAAAAAGAGCCTCTAACACTAGCATTCTCTATTCTTTCTCTATTCTGTCCACTTATTTTCTTTTTATTTATTATAAATAATGACCTTCTAACACTAGCATTTTCTGTTCTTTCTACTTGTTTTCTTTTTATTTATTATAACAAAATAAAAAACCATGCTATGTATACTGTTAGGTGAAGCCCCGCCCCCTACTGTCCATTTTTTTTGGAAAACTAAAATATGGTCACCCTATTATAAATATACTTAATTATTATGAAAATACCAGAGATGGCTTAAATAACACCGATAAACTATATTGTCGCAGTCGAGTGTTTATTGTCTTTGTTTTATCATTCAAAACGTTTATATGTTCTGTTTACTCAGTTACAGATATAATAGCAATGCCTTTGTCCATATAAGGGATTTCCTGGAGGCTCATGAGTTCTTTACTTCTGTGACTGGACATGTGGATTTTCTGTGTGAGAGCGCCCTCTGGCATCCAGTATGAATTAAACGGACATCTTGTGTTTATAGTGCTAATGGCCAATCCATAATTTTTTGGGGGGAATTTTTATTTATTTATTTATTTTTTAATATTTAATATAGTATCGGTTCAGGCACCGTTTAGGCACCGGAACCGTTTTAAAAGTATCGATTTGGCACCGGTATCGAAAAAAACCCAAACGATACCCAACCCTAATATTTTCCTCCCATCTCGTATTTATTCCCTTTAGGGGTTCCGTATACACGTCATTTTCTTTCCGAACACTGTATTGGGATGCGGCGGATTGCGAGGGGTATGGGGGGATGGGGGGGATCACGATGCCGGCTCAACATCATGATGTCTATCAGCCATCAGCGATGGACAATGGCATCGTCTATCAACCCTATCAAAATCGTCTATCAAAATCAAAACACGCCGCGGGTGTTTTATATGAATGAATCTCTGAAGGGAAAGGACTGTCTTCAGAAAAGTTTCGATGGCATTTTCATTTTTATCTGATAAAGTAGCGTTCATGAGCGGAGCTGCTTGTCTCCAGCAACATTTCCAGTTTTTGTTTTGTTGTTCATTTTTTTTTTTTTTTTTTTTTCTGCAGCAACTCTGACCACTTTTCATACCAATTTTTTTCTGGCTGAAGCACATTTGTTTCAATCTATAAGAATAATCAGCAGAATAATCTATAAGAATAATAAATGCAGCCTTGGTGAGCAGAAAAGAATTCTTAAAAAAAAAAAACATTAAAAATCTTACTGTTCAAAAACTTTTGACTGGTAGTGTACACCAGTCAAAAGTTTTTGAACCGTAAGATTCATCTTTATTTTTTTTTATTAAGAATTCTCTTCTGCTCAAGGCTGCATTTATTCGATCCAAAGTACAGCAAAAACAGTAAAATTTTGAAATATTCTTACCAATTAAAATTGCTTTCTATTTGAATATGTTAAAATGTAATTTATTCCTGTAATCATAGCTGAATTTTCAGCATCATTACTCCAGTCTTCAGTGTCACATGATCCTTCAGAAATAATTCTAATACGCTGATTTGCTGATTATCAATATTTAAAACAGTTGAGTAAATTTTTTTTTTCAGGATTCTTTGAATAGAAAGATCCAAAGATCATCATTTATCTGAAATAAAAAGCTTTTGTAACATTATACACTATTCCATTCAGTATAATTTTTATTATTTTTTGGGGGAAATTATAGAAATTAATACTTTTATTTAGCAAGGATGCTTAAAATTGGTATATACATTATAAAGGCATTTATAATGTTACAAAAGATTTCGATTTCAGATAAATAGTGTTCATATCGATATCGGAATTATATCGTATCGACCGAAATTAAGAAATATATCGTGATATAAATTTTGGCCATATAGTCCAGCCCTAGTCTGTATGTGTACAGAGCCGGTGAGCAATGGACTTTCAAAATAATAATAATACAAAAACTGCATTAATGCACAATAAAATAATTGTCTGCGTTAATTAATTATATATATATATATATATATATATATATATATATATATATATAAAATTCTTTAAGTGACATGTGGCCAAGTATGGTGACCCATACTTGGAATTAGTGCTCTGCATTTAACCCATCCAAAGTGCACACACACACAGCAGTGAGCAGTTGGGGGTTCGGTGCTGTACATTCACCCCCCCTCTTAATCTCACTGATGTGACTTTTTGTCTCCACTCACAGTTTCGGTCAGGATGTGCCCAAAGACTACAGACATGTGTCTCTGACCGGAGTCAAGCAGAGGTTTGAGGATGACGTGTATCATCAGATTAGCAGAGACGCGGTGAGTGTGCTCGTCTCCTCTCAGAGTCCACTGTAGTTCATCCGGTGAAGTGTGTGTGTGTGACGTGAAGTGTGTTTCTGTGTCAGGTGATGGGCTTTAAGGAGCTCTGTCAGGTGCTGGAGGTCCCAGAGGTGGAGCCGCAGGTGGAGGTGCCCAGCGCTAGCAGCCAGCTAACAGAGATGCACACCTTCCTGTCCTCTCCTGTCAGCAACAGCAAGAGGTGTGAACTAACGTTACGTGCATGTGCCTAAATCCCGTCTAGAGATGCAGGATACTGCCTGACTTTTTACGTTTGATGGGCATGAAACATTTTTCATGTGTAGCCTATCGTGAGTAACAGTCTTCATCTTGTGAGCGCAATCTTGGAGTCACAATATTACTACATGAACACCAAGACAGTTTGAGGAAACGGCAAATATCATTCATTTCCGATTGGAGGTGGCGCTGTAATTTAAGAAAATCCTTTAAATTCTGTAACTCTAATGGTTGAAATTTGCCACGATTGTATACACAATTTATTCTTCAGTGTTTTGCATATAAGCTTTCTTTCTTTTTTTTATTATTTTAACAATATTAGGAAAAAATATTGTATCTTTTACAATTAATGCAATTATTATTTAATAATAAAAAATTATAAATGACTGGTAACAAATAATATAACTAATAATTAATACAAAAACAAATACATTTAACTAAGAATTCTTAGTTCTAAGGATTCTATTATATATACCTAATATAAAACACAAATAATAACATGTTAAAAAAATTAAACGAATGACGATAACCAGTTAACTAACATTATATTAACAAACAATTATTTTTAAATGATCAGGATTTGCCTGTTTATACATGTAAATTATCAAGGCTGCTGATTAATCCTCCAGTGTCCCTATGGTACAAATATTAATAGTATGCACTTTGATCTTAAATGGCTAACAGTGGAAGATAGGATGATTGCTGCAATACGGTTATCAACATGGAATGTTTTACATTTTAACATTTACAGTTCATGCATTTTGTCTGATCGGATAGCTATCCGATCGTGAAAAGGCCAGGTGTAAATGCCCTCTGAAACGCATTCGAGACAGATATAAATCTGATCGCTCAAACCACTTCAGGAAGTGGTCTGGGCCGCATTCCAGACGAAACTGGACAAGTGTAAATGCATCTGGTTGTTGAAACCACATATGTAAATTTTACTCCTCCCAAAATGTTCAAATAATAAACGTGTGAGAGCGTGTTATAGGCTATATCAGTGTTTCCCAACCGGGCAGTGTAAAAAATCATTTTTTAAAAATATTTTTAAATTGCTAAAATGTTGAAAAAAAGCATCTATTATATAATATCCATTTCTGATGTCGCCAATAATTAGAGATACAACGAAATTTCGGCTGCCGAAAATTAGTTCACCACTCAGGTTTCACTTTCACATGGTGTGACACTCTGTGTATTATCAAAGTCCACTCAAAAATTGAGCCGACAGGAAACATGGATGTAGTACAGTATTGTTTCTGTCTGCAATAGCCCTACTGTGTTGTAACAAGGTGTGGTATATGGGCAACTCTGGTAAAGCTGCCCTCTCATTCATTGATCTGCTAACCGCTATGTTATGCTCGCGTGTTCTGATAATAATAGCTTTCTAGGACTAAATATTATTTGAATAATTGGTAAAAAAAAAAAAATTTATATCTTAACCCTACTGTTAGACCTACCTGAAAAACTAAAATCAATTTATTTAATTGGAAGGCCTGTCGTTATTTCTTATTTGTGCTATCATTATTCATTTCTTTATTTGTTCTTATTTTATTACTGACTGCTTACTTGTCATTTTTTATTCAATTCAAAGTTTGAAATCAAGCTATCTCGTGCTACTGCACCAAAATTACCCCACTGTAAAATTAAAAAAACACTGAGTGAGCAAAAATGTGTGAGATAGCTAGTTATAATGGTAATTAAATAATGTTTACATATGTACAAAAGCCTACATTAAAATCTGTCATATACATTGGTCTCTTCATTCGAAATTAGCCTACTGATTGCCGCCATTGATGGACACATTTTTTTCATAATATTAAAAATATCTGTATGACATTATATTCCGCAGTTCTTCCCTGCTGTACCGAATATCTACACTATACATGCCACAAGTTTGTTAATTTCCAATGGGTGCCGTGACTGAAAAAAGTTGGGAAACACTGATCTACATCATATTCTGAATCATCTTACACAAAAACAATAAGACAAAACCAATTGTTATTGATGCATGAGTCACATTAGTGTCATGACATCTTGAGTTCATCGCCTTGAGATTCATATTGCATGGATTCTGAGCAACCACTTTAGTTTTAGTTCTATTTTTATAGAATATATTTAAAAATATACATGTACATTATGTGATTTTTAATGCAAGGCAAGTTTATTTATATAGCACATTTCATACACAATGGTAATTCAAAGTGCTTTACATAAAAGGAGTTAAAATAATCAAAAAATAACCACGACAATAAAAGCAAGGAATTAAAATTTTGAAATGATTTAAAAATAGAAATAGAAAATGATGACACATAAAATACAGTGCAATCAGTTTGGACGTAGCACAGTGCTCATTCACTAAATAGCACTAGTTCACCCAGAAACTACCCTCATGTCATTCCAATCCTATATTTCCTTTACTCTGTGGATCATGTTTGTTCCCCGCTAAAAATAGTGTAACCAACTTTATTAATTAAATTATTTATTAAAAAAATATTTTCTTAAATTAATTTTAAGTCATTAAATGATCTCTTAAAATATTGTCTTTATTAGAAATTAGGGGTGACCCCGAATAGTCGATGATTCGATGCTTCGATAGGAGGAGCCTGATTCGACTACCAATCTTACAGTCGAATATTCGCGGGGTGTTATGATCATGCCATTTTGGCTATATGGGGGGTGCTCAAATGTCTGATTTCACATAGAACTACCGGTTTTCTCCCAATAAGTTATTACACAGCCTATTAAGATAATGCTGTAAATAAGAATCTGAAAAGAAAAAGCTTCAAATATTTTAACGTGCATGAATAAATCCAACCACCCCTATCGGTTTAAGTTTCACTTTCCATAATCCGTGACCGACAGAAGCATTTTTGCAGCAGGGATTTAAAACTTTAACAAGACTCAAACTGAAACCGACCGAGTGAAAGACTGGATTTTTTTCGATCAGGTTGGGTACAAGTGATTTCAAAACATTTCAGCCGGTTTATATATATCGTGTATATATTATTTCTCTTGTATAAGATGCATTTGGTTGAGTCAAGCGCTTCATTGTAGCACTACGGTAATTATCACCGAGCAGGACAAACAACAATGCAGAATATTAATAACTATGACTGGGACCGTCATATACATAACATTATAATGAGAACACTGTTATAATGAAACGCTGTGAATTTTTCGAGTTTAGTTGCCGTGTTTCTGCACGGTGTTGCGTTCATGTGCATTCGGGGCATTTTGTGCAGATAGCCTATACGTAGAATATTAACGTTATGTTGTATAAATAACGAAGCGTATTCTAGATGAGATAAATGATGAGTTATCAAATGCGTCACTCTACTGGTCATCTTCAGCGCGCGCAGCTCAAAACAGAAATGCAGAACATTAATAACTACTGTCATATACATAACGTTATAATGAGAGCTAGGGATGCAGCGATTAACCGCACTTTAAAACGACACGGTTAATTAATCGTAAAGGTTCTGCTAAACCGAGTGTTTCTGTTACACGGAATGGAACCGTTGCAGCTTGTGCAAAATGGAAACAAAGTTACGCTAAAGGTGCACCAGCTTAAAATGATGTGCTTATCAGAGACACGGAGGCTACTACATGCATTAAATTAACTGTGACAGAGAAATGCTTGTCGATAGTGTGGGACCATTTTGCGTGCACCAAGAATGACCAGGGTGTCATTTAAATATTGCCGTAAAAAACTGCTTCTAAAGAGCAATCACATTAGGGATAATGCATGGCTAGCTGTATATTGAACAATTTTAATGCACGACCTGAAGGCAAGAACCACCTGACGTGAAGCTACGGCTCGTTAGCTCCGCATTCTGCCCGCTTCAGATCAGAAAGAGATGAAATAGTGCGGTAAGATCACATTTATTTGAATTAATAAATTATAATATTTAGCTACTTTAATTATTCGATCGAGTGAGAAGAGAGAGAGAGGTGACAGTTGCCTACCTGCGTCGGTGCGTCTCTCCAGTAGGCTATTAATCTATTTTATTAATAAAAGTCACAGGGCAGCGTTCTCAAGAAGTTTGTGTCCTCCTGAATGTTTGTACACGTG
>NW_015505486.1:662229-676409 GCF_001515645.1 Sinocyclocheilus grahami
GTGCGTCTCTCCAGTAGGCTATTAATCTATTTTATTAATAAAAGTCACAGGGCAGCGTTCTCAAGAAGTTTGTGTCCTCCTGAATGTTTGTACACGTGTGCAGCGCGATCTCCGATCTCACAAACCAAAATAATAGATAATAGATTTTCTCAGGCCACATGAAAAATCATATGAATTATTATAAAGATTTTTAAATTAATATGTATGGATGACAGTTGATTACAATAATATTTCAGTTTATTTCCATCATTAATAACAGTTTCCCCTGTGGGATAAAGTTAATATATATTTATATATAATACTTCATTAACTTTGTTATTTACTATCCCTGTTGTAGTATTATTCATAAGATTTTTTTTTTCACCATGTTTCCAAATTCTCTACCCCAGGTCCAAAAGAAATGTAAAGAATGTACGAACTGAAAACATTAAATACTTTTGTGATCTATTTCCATTTGTTATTTTCAAAAGAGAAATACTAACATGAATGTCATAAATTCCAGTGGGAGAGATGGACTTTTCTTTGTCTTTTATTTATTATTATTTTGTGCTGTATTGTTGGTTACTGTGTTATTTCTGTTTCAAAAGCCAGCAACAACAAAAAAACCGCTTTAATATCTAAAGAGTGTTCATGTGATTTTATACATTAGTAATGTTGTGAAATGCATAAATCGCCATAATCGTAAAACCGTGATTATTC
Organism: Sinocyclocheilus grahami; assembly: GCF_001515645.1. Taxonomy (NCBI): domain Eukaryota; kingdom Metazoa; phylum Chordata; class Actinopteri; order Cypriniformes; family Cyprinidae; genus Sinocyclocheilus; species Sinocyclocheilus grahami. The sequence continues at coordinate 662,929 of NW_015505486.1, forward strand.
CTCAGACGATAACCGTACCAACAAAATCTATAATCGTTGCATCCCTAATGAGAGCACTATTGTAAAAAAATGTTGTGAATTCTTAGGGTTTCGCTGATGTTTAATGTTAACAATCTTTTAATCAAAACATAAAACATGTTTACCGTTTGTATCTGCGAGGCGTCAGTTTCGCATTTTCCCTGTGTGTTAACGTCAGTAATTATGGCTGTCGAATGTCTGACTTGACTCTTGTTAATGTATTTTGCCCCAAACATATGATTCGACTATCAGCAAGATTCGAAAATTCCAATTCGACTATGAAAATCCTTAGTCGGGGACACCCCTATTAGAAATATTTAAAAAGTTTGAATTATTGAAATGTTTAAAAAGAATTAAGTTGACGACAAATTATTTATTAAAACAGTTGTATTCATTAATAAAAACATTCATAATTGTTTCATTCATTGTTAAATTAACTGCAAAACAAATTACTTTTTAATTAAAATTAAATAAATTAAAGTTATTATTTAATTAATTTAATAATAACATTGTTAATGTTTCATTCATTGAAAAATATTTTTTACAAATTAAAATGTGATTATTTTATTTGTTAAATTGTTTACACGATGTATTACTAATTTAATATTCTCATTCAATTTGTTATATTTTAAACATTTAAAATAATTTTAATTAAATTATGAAAACACTCACCTTCAAGAAAGTGTTTAAAAATGTGATCATTATAATCAAATGACTGTTCCTCACACAAAGCTTAGCTCCAGAAGACTTGAAATAAAGCACGCCGCTTGTATGGGTAACTTATGCCGTTTTGTAAAATATTACAGAATCTTGTTGAAGCTCAGGCTTTGTGCATGATGTGCGAAAAGAAAATACTAAAATGGGAGCAAAAATAAATTATGTAAATTTTCATGGCTATTTCTTTTAAGTTTCATGACATTTGAATTGTCCAAGCACCTCTCCAGTCCCACTCATTAAAGTTTGAAAAGGCCGTTTGATGAGTAACCGAATCTCTTTCTGCCACAGTATCGGCTATGGAGGTGCAGATGGAGCCGGCGGTCGAGTGCGCGGACAAACAGACGCATTGTTGCGTGCTCTCCAGCAATGACGACAGCCTTTGTGAAGAGCCCACCGAGGCGGCGACGGGTGGGAGCGGCAGACCCTGGACACGCCACCTATCCTCCTCCTCCTCCTCTTCTTCCTCGAGCACCTTTTGCACAGACCACCTCAGCTCGGGCTACTCGTCCATCCAAAGCATTCCCAGTCCGCCCGTCTCTTCCTCTCTGGTCTCTCCCCAAAATCCCGCCGGTTTCTGTCTCCTGCTGCCGCCCGCGCAAAGGACTCTCCGACAGGTGAAGAGGAAAAACACGGCGGCGCACAGCGGAGGAGAGGCAGAGCATGACGAGGGCGCAGCCAACGTGGCCTTTCTTAGCCTCTGATTGATTGACAGGAAGCTGTCGTCCCTTAACGCATCACTTCCTGGCCGCCCGCCAGGATCACTTTGGTTCACGGGTGCTGATGGTCCTTATCTCAGAGCAGCGAGAGTGAGATAAAACGGCTGAAATGTCAATTTCTGAGCTTTAAATACGATTAGAAGAACAAAGGTCATGTTTTTTCCTTCCCATAATGCATTTGACTTCGGCTCCCGATGGCGGGAGCGCCTTCGCCCGACTGTTGCTGTTGACAAGCAACGGGATTAATGCCTCAAATGTGTTAAAATCACTGGAACTGTCACTGTTTCTGAAGTCTTGTGTACATTGTTACGTCTTCGAATTTAAAAAGCATACTGTTTACATAAAAGGACTGAAAGTTTATCAAATATGTTTTTTACGAAGTTACTTGCAGCTACGGAGAAAACCCACTCAGTCCATGAAGTTTCATGCTGACAAGTGCACTGCCTGAACAAAACTGGTTCGTTTACATGGATGTTTCTCGTCGCGTATTTTGATTATTTATCTGGAACTGGACTGAACGACTCATGTTTTTATATTTGCGCATTGCTTTGCGTTCGCCACAAATCTTCTGCCAAAGTTCACTATTAACTATTTTCATACTGTTTTTCTGCCTGATGCCACTGATGTTTTGACCTGTGAAACCTATGGAAGCTTGTTTCCGACACGGAATAAAAAAACTGCAACATTATTTCTCACAATTCTGACCTGTTTTCATCTCGCAGTTCTGACTTTTTCTCAGAATTGAAGTATTTTAAACGTTATGAGATGTAAACGCGCAATGTCAGAATTGAGCTAAATTGTTTTCCTCAGAATTGTACTTTATAACTCACAATTGTGAGTTTATATTAAGAACAATTTTAAGTTTCGAACTGCACGATGTAAACTTGCAATTGTGAGAAAAGGGCAGAATTGTGAGAGATATTTGCAATTGCGAGGGGAAATCTAAAACTCACAATTGTGAGTTTATATCTCTCAATTCTGAGAAAAGGAGTCAGAATAGTGCAATGTAAACTTGCAATTGCAATAGTTACGAGCTAAAAACTCGCAATTGTAAGAAAAGTCTGAATTGTGAAATATAAATTCGTAATTTTGAGGCAAAAAACCCCGGAATTCTGACTTTTTTTTTCCCCTCACAATTATGAATTTATATCTCAAAATTCAGACTTTTTTATATTTTTTCGAGAAAACAAGTCTCGATAGCATGACGTAACCTCACAATTGTGTAGAGAAAAAAAGTCAATTGCTATAAACTTGCAATTGTACGAAAAATATTTAAATGTGCAATTACGAGGAAAAGTCAGAATTCCGAGTTTATATCTCGCAGTTCTGACTTTATAACTCTCAATTGCGTACTTGTATCTCACAATTCTGAGAAAAAAGAATAGAATAGTGGCATAAAAAGTTGCAATTGCCCTTTTTTTTTAATCCTGTGGTGGAAATGAGCTTGCATAGAAAACTGTAAACGTACAGTAAAGCTGTATGAATTTCTCACATACTTTTTACGACAGATCCAATGCAACAGCCGATGAATGTGATCGTTTGACATGCTTTTTCATAATGACCTCGAGAGATTCCGAGCACTTTTTATGACCCAATGCTGAAAATCGAAATGATGCTTCGTAACAAGTCTCGATGTTTTACCTTTTATATATGCTTGAACAATCAACCGTACATATATATATTTGTGAGTGTTCAACCGTGTTCATCTGTTTGAGGTTATGACACTAAAAGCATTAAGTTATTATTTTTGTGCAGGTCTTGTTGGTACTGTATGTTAAACATCACTAAGGATTGCAACTGTAAATAATGAATTCTTGTGTACGTGTAAATATATAAATGTATGAAGCTGTGAAAGGCCATGTGAACTTGAAAACAGACGTGTTTGTTATATTCTCAAAACCACAATAAAACAATGCAGTATTTACATTTGCATGCCCGCAGTGTTTCTCTTGCATACTGATGGGAACTTGTTGTTTGCAACCATTTCATGTCTATCACTGCATATTTTACACCGTTTTGATTTAGTATCGCTGAAGATCACACTTTGTCACTGTGGTTTGGTGACCTCGTGAACATGTTGCTGGTCAAGCAGTTGTTAAACACTGGTTTCATTAAAAGATTAATGATGTTAATCAACAATTACCTAGTTGTAGGTCACATTTAACAAACAAAAATTTTTTTTTTTAAGGTCAAGTCAAGTCAAGTCACCTGTATTTATATAGCGCTTTTAACAATACAGATTGTGACAAAGCAACTGAACAGCATTAATTAGGAAAATAGTGTCAATAATGCAAAGTGACAATAGTAAACACTCATTTTTCAGTTAAAGACAGTTCATCATTGAATTCAGTTATGTCAACATCCAGCTCAGTTTAAATAATATCTTTGCAATCATGTCAACGATATGACGCTGGAAATGAAGTGTCCCCAACCAAGCAAGCCAGAGGCGACAGCGGCAAGGAACCAAAACTCCATCGGTGACAGAATGGAGAAAAAACCTTGGGAGAAACCAGGCTCAGTCGGGGGGCCAGTTCTCCTCTGACCAGACGAACCAGCAGTACGGAAAAATCAATTTAAGACGTAATAAAACAGACGATGAACAATATTAACAGCAATTATTATATGATACAATCAAACTTATAGCAAAATGTGGTAGTTCTGTATGTTGTTTCAGGGTTGGCATCATCTGAGGTCCTCTGAGGGGTTGCATCATCTCTTCTCAGGTGTTCTGGATCCAGACTGAAGCTTGTGTAAATCCTAGTTACCACGGGATGTTAATCCCGTGGCAAAAGACAGAGAAACAAATACAAACATAATTAGCGTAGCTGCTGTTCCAACCAAGCAAAAATGATTTGTGTAACCCAAACTAACGAATAATAATGTCCATTTGATTAGATATAACTGCAGTAAAAGAGTATGACTGCAGTAAAAGATTATGAGATGCATTATTTGAATGCTTGGCCAAAGAGATGTGTCTTTAATCTAGATTTAAACAGAGAGAGTGTGTCTGAACCCCGAACGGTATCAGGAAGGCTATTCCAGAGTTTGGGAGCCAAATGCGAAAAAGCTCTACCTCCTTTAGTGGACTTTGATATCCTAGGTACTACCAAAAGTCCAGAGTTTTGCGACCTTAGGGAGCATGATGGATTGTAGCGTGGTAGAAGACTAGTTAGGTACGCAGGAGCTAACCCATTAAGGGCCTTATAGGCAAGTAATAATATAAGGTATTTTTTTGGGTCTGTTGTACCTGAATATTTGCATAAATGGAATACAAAATTTGCATGGTTAAATGTGAACTATTGAATGTGAATGTGTTGATTACATGATTGAGTTATGTTTTAAGGTAAAAAATATAATATTGGAACATGCAAATGCGTTATTCAAATCCTTGCTGATAAAACGGGTATATTTTTTGCATGGTTTTAAAAATTCAGCTGGTAAAGGCACAATGCAAACACATAAAATGCAAATTGTATTAGTTTTTTTATTTGATATGATGCATGGTTTGCTTATATATATATATATGTATATGTGCACACACATAGCAGTGAACAAACACACAGTGAGCAGCCAATGCTGCTGCGCCCGGGGAGCAGTTGGGGGTTCGGTGCCATGCTCAAGGGTCTCACCCCTCCCTCAATACCACGCCTGAGGTGAGGAAAAAAAATATATATATATATTATATATACATACATACACACACAAATGAATGTTTCTGCTGTTATATATTTATATATATATATATATATATATATATATATATATATATATATATATAATGATTCAAACAATATTACAACAATGCAGCCAGGGAGTTAAACAGAAATGGAAAATAACTATTAAAATAAATAATATATATATAATAGCTGAAACATATATAAAAAATGCATAAAATAACCATATTTATTTATGGAAATAACTATACAGGTGCATCTCAATAAATTAGAATGTCGTGGAAAAGTTCATTTATTTCAGTAATTCAACTCAAATTGTGAAACTCGTGTTAATGCTCAAAAGACAATATGTAGACAGTAACAGCTAATAATAATAAACGATGATCAATTAAAAATAATAACACATCAAATAAAAAGGAAGGTATTGAATACTTTCAAGCTAGAGATCATTTTGAGAAGGGCAAGTCATTAAAGACAGGACAATAACTGCAGATAACGCCTTTTTGTGTTCGGCATTTTTCTGTTAATTTTCATTTAGTGAGCGTTACGCGCAGCTGACCTACTGACATCCAGCTGGAGGAGATCACGTGACCGCGTTTGTTGTGTCCGCTTTTCATACAGTCTATGTACCGCACCGCATGTCATTATTATCCTCTTCTTCCTCCTCAGTACCATCGCTCGTATGAGTGATATTTCCCGACGGGACATTTACTCGATGCTTTCTGCCTGAAAGAGCCGCTGTGCGGGACAGAAAGACGACTGAAAGGTGAGCTGCGCGTCGTCTATTGTGTTTATGTGTCGGATTTGGGTTAGTAAACAAGTTCTTGATTCAATCACAAGACCACTGCAACGTTCAAGCGAAAGGAAACGGATCCATTAGACGGACAAAAGCAACGCAACGCAACGCAACGCAACGCACGTTTGATAGAAAACAATGTTTCCATTTCAATGGAAGCGAATGCAAATGAAAACAGACCGTGCAGAATAATGGCATAAACTCGCCAGACAGACAGGCTCCAAAGCTGTGTCACCTCAGTAATATGAACCCTGCCGTATGTTTACTAGAGACATACATTGTGACAGGTGAACTACATATTAATCTTCACAGACCGGTGACACATTGAAATACAAAGAAGCAGTTTACTTAGGGACAAAGCAGGTGAATTGGGACACTTTAGATGTGTTATTTTGTGTTCATTATATGAGGAAAGCTCATAATTCATAATAGTAACTTATATTAACAGACTACTACAATTTGAATCTGAATATTGGGATGAGAGATGACACGTTCACCTTTAATGTTGGTTGAATTGGCCTTTTTGGCACCGCACCGTTTACGTTTTGGAAATAGGTCTGCGAAACGATTAGTCACGATTAATCGATTCGAAATAAACGTTTATGTTTACGTACTATATGTGTGTGTACTGTGTATATGTATATAAATACACACACATGCATGTGTATATATATTAAAACAATATTCCTATGACCCCTTTAAAGGGATTTGTCACCCAAAAAAAGACAAACCTATCATCATTTCTCACCCTCCACTTGTGCAGGGCTGGGCGATATAGCTAAAAAAATGATCAGCGCTATAATGTTTCATATCGTTCGGTATCGATAATCATTGGCATTTTTTATAACCTTTTTAAAACAAAAAGCAATAGAATTTTTTTTATTTAACCACTGTATTTATAATTAACACAATTTATTGAGACAAACAAAAAATATTTTTAGTTTTAACAATCAAACACAATAAAAATTAAACCGATATCTAATTTCTAATGTTTTATATGCAGATTAAATAGGTCTTTATTGTATAGGTCTATAATTGTCTCCCGAGGGCGCAATGAGCAAAATAATGCTAAAAGTTTAAACCGTTTTAACTTTGCATGGCTTTCTGTACATGTGAGACGCGAGTGCAGCAGTCACATTTGTCCGTCTAAAAAATGCGCTGAATATGCGTTCTGTGTGAATGCCTTGGTTTCGGTTTTAACCCATTCAAGATCTTCTCCGCATTGAGCTTCTATATTTTTCTAATATTTTGAATGCATAACGCAGCAGCGGCGCATCTCGTGGGCTAGACTAACAAAACATTAAAATGCAACACGTCACTTACGTCAATATCACCGCATCTTGTGCGCCACTGATGACGCTTCCTGACCCACTCCTAACATTCAAATGCAAATGTTTATTTTAAATTCAACTAATATTCATTCTTTATTCACAATCTCCTCATCACAGGCAGGCACAGCACTCATTTCAGCATGTGTTCGTGTTTGTGTGTGCTGTCTGCGTCACTCAGAGCACTATAAATATATATATGCCTATATCGAAAAATGTTTCTATCAATATTGAAAAAGGTGTACCGTCGATAAGTATCGATACCGTTTTATCGCCCAGGCCTATTATAAATTATTTATATTTTAAATAAATGCTGTTCTTTTAAACTTTCTAGTCATCAAAAAATCTTGGAAAAATGTATCACAGTTTCCACGAAAATATTTAGCAGCGCAACTGTTTTCACATTGATAATGATAAAAAATGTTTCTTGAGCAAATCAGCATATTAGTATGATTTCTGGAGGATCATGTGACTGGAGTAATGATGCTGAAAATTCAGCTTTGATCACAGAAATAAATTACATTTTAACATATATTAAAATAAAAAACAGCTATTTTAAATTGTAAAATTATTTAATAATATTACTGTTTTTAACAGTTTTTTTGATTAAATGAATGCAGCCTTAGTGAGCAGAAGAGACTTCTTTCAGAAACATCAAAAATATCTTACACACTCCAAATTTTTGACCAGTAGTATATATAATATTTAGGCCTTTTCACACTACAGTTACAGGGTTTTTACATATCTACCTCACTATTAGTGTTGATGCAGCATGTCAGGGAGACGCTGTGTGTTTCAGTGCGAAAGCAAAAGCACTTTATTTGGCCTTCCGAAAGTAGATGCATTTAGGAATGTTTAAGATTACTTACAACAGAACAGCAATGCATTTTATGGACGTTTCGTGAACGTCCATAAAATGAATGAGGAGGATGAGGAGATGAGGAGGTCATTCTGACTTTGCTATGACAATCTGGTGCTTCTGAATCAGCTACTGTTTTGTTATTAGTTTAAGTATTTGCTATTGACTGTTCAAATGCGGACTTTTGCGTGTCGTGTCGTGTGTGTGCGCACGCACGCGCGCGCGTGTGTGTGAGAGCGAGAGAGACCAGCTTCATCACTGTGTCTGTCACACGACTCTGTTCCCCTTTCGGGCTCTGTCTTTACATTTATTTTGAAAGATGAAGCTCGCGATTATGGTAAGGGGCGTTACATTTCCGACGAGTGCTTGCGGTGTTCGGCCAATCACAATGCACTGGGTCAGCTGGCCAATCAGAGCAGACTGCGCTTGTCGGAAGGAGGGACTTTGTAGAAAACGAAGCGTTTGAGAGAGGCGGGGCATAGAGGACCTACAATAATGTACAGTATTTGAAAAATAATGTGTTTTTTGAACATTAAAGCATGTCATCATATTCTGTTACACCAAATACACCAAATAATGATCTTAACTGAGATTATAAAGTCTATTTTAAACAGTTTTTCTTTTTCAGAAAACAAGGAGTCTTATCTCATGTCATCGTGCGTCTCAAATAAATGTATCTTGTTTAATGAATCTTGCACTGGAGAACATTTTTGACTTATTGCGTTCATTTTAACTTATTGTGTTCCCTTGAATTTATTCCTTATGTTTTCTTTACTTGGTCTCAAAAAGGTCTTAAATGTATCTTCATAAAACCTGCAAAAATATTGAGTTAACCCTGGGTTATAAAGCCCACAAATTATGCCACCAAAGGTGTAGTGTGTGGAAAAATTGCAGTGCTGATTCAGGCAACCACAAACTAGCCTCATTAAACATTCATGTATTGTGCTGTCATAAACTTCCACAATATGTTAAAATCCAGTATTTTTAGCACGTCTTAAAATAATTAAGACAACCACAGCATGTTTTGTTCATCAACTTAATGTTAATTAACCTTGTAAGTATGCAGATAAGAATGTGAATTACAAACGCAATGTGAAATCTCAACTACCTCAGAAGAATAATTTAGGGCAAAGTATGAGCGAAGTGAAAAATGGAACAAGATAATCCAAAATTATGATCAAAAATGACTTTTTAAAGTGTGAAGAGCCCATTAGAGTGCATTTGGTGTGAAAATTGTCAAAGTAAATCTATAAAGATCGAATATTTTAGTTAAAGAAACCTGATATTTTAGTTGAAATGCTATCAATCTTGCCTTTGAACAGCAAGACACAGAATCAAATCTCTTTTACCATCTTAAAGATACAAGGAAATGTGTCAACTAGTTTGTGGCGGATAATAACGCACAAGCAAAACAAAGGCGTGGAGTTGAATTTAATCATTACCTCATTCACTTTGCTATAATCATTTAACTTGGCTGTATTGAATGACTTCTATGTTCCTTCCCGTATTTAGATTAGATTTGAGACTATCTTTTATAAACGCAAGACAACAGACGCTCTGTTTAACGCCGATGCATCGCTTTGGGCGTGTTTGCCTGCATTTTTGTTTCTCGTTATGTCAGACCTTTGCTCCGCACACTTGTCGTCTTGTGTGCGATGGTGTGCAGCTGAAGTCTATCACAAGTGAACTTTCTAAACAGTCAATCGAGCTGGATCAAAGTGCTGTGGGATGCGTCCCAATTCCCTCCTGACAGAGGGCTTTGCACACTACTGGGCCGCAGCTGTTGCTAGGAAACCCAAGCCAAGCCGAGGCGTTAACACTGGGCCGTTCATGCCTCATTATGGCACACAGCGCTGCCTTTCTGACCCAGATCAGAGGTCTAAAGTTCTCCATCGATCAAGATCAAGCCCCAGGTGCTGTGTGGGATCCTGCTCGCTAACACATTGGCTTATTGACACTAGATCTGCGACATGAATGTGACTAATTCACCTGTTAACACAAGCTTGCACATAGAAGCTGATAAAAACCATTTCCATTTTTATATATATATATATATATATATATATATATATATACAGTTTCATTCATGTATATAGGCTATACATTTATCATTTGAACAACACAATAATATTTTTTATTTATTTATTTATTTGTTAATTATACTTTATAAGTATGGAAGTATATTCATAGAAATATAGCTAACATTACAGAGCTGTGGCCTAGTATCATGACTGTAAAATCTTCAGTTGTACCACAAACAATTAATTTCAATGGTAATGAAATGTTACTTTTTATTATTTTATTTTATTTTATTTTACTGTAATGCATTTGGCAGATGCTTTTATCCAAAGCGGCTTACACTGCATTCAAGGTACTCATTTACATTTTATCAGTTCCTGCTTTCGCTTGGTTTATTTTATTTTATTTGTTTTGTCTTTTATTACTTTAACCATTTAACAATCCATCGCCCCCTATGTAAGTAACCATTGTCCCATTTTAGCATCTGCCATACATGCATATCTAGCTGTCTAACTAGCCATCAGTCTATTTCACGGACGTCCTCTTTCGTTCTCTCGCTCTGCAGAAGCGTCAGATCCTGGTCACTCTGGTGGAGATCGCTCTGCCGCTGCTCTTCTCAGCCATCCTGATCGTCCTGCGACAGAAGGTGTCCTTCATCAACTACCCCAATGCCACGCACTACCACAGCTTCGCTCTGAGCGACCTGCCGTTCCCTCTGTGCTTCCAGGACCTGCAGCTGGCCTACGTGCCTGCAAACGCCAGCGTGGTGCGGCAGATCACAGAGGATGTGCAGCAGAGCCTGCAAGAATGCATCAGAACCGGTGAGAGCTTCGGCTTTTGGGCTGCTTTAGCCATGTATAGTGTGGAAGTGTGTTCATAAAGACAGCTAAAACATCTGACCTGAGTTATCACCTCTCTCCATATGGACAATGCACAATGCAAAAACATGGAAATAGGAAATAGCAAAGAATTATTGTATTTTATTTTATTTTTTGTTTTAATAATATTGTCAAGAATGACAAAGAGAAAAATATATACAGCAAATATAATGTGTGCATTAAATTGGCTATAAGGAAAAATTGTATTCTATTTATACTGTCAAAAAATGACAAAAAATATATAAATGGAAAACATATGCAACAAATTGGCTACATGGAAAATCTGCGAATAGCAGAAATAGAGAATTTTATTTTATTTTTCTATTTATAGTCAAAAATGGCAAAAAGCCAAGTTATAGTATATATTTATTTTGTTATTTTATTTAATGATATTTATTTTTGTTTTATTTTTTATTATTGTATTTTATTAATCTTGTCAAAAATGACAAAAATGAAAATATATATGGGCAAACATGCAACAAATTGACTACATGTAAAAGTTGGAAATAGAGCATTTTAATTCATTTTTTTTATTTATACTGTCCAAAAATGGCGCAAAAAAAAGATGTAGTATATATAACATAAAAATAATAAAATAAAAAGAAATAACATCAAATAAAATAAATATTTAATATATAAATATTTTATTGCATTTTATTGATACTGTCAAAAAAAAAAAATATATATATATGATCACTTTTTTTCTGTAGTATTAATATTTTTTTTGTAATGCTCATTTCTAAAAAAAATTTATTGTATAGATATTGCTTCTCTTCAAGGCAGTTGTTCTTAAATTCCTTGTCCAGAAATCATAAATGTCTGGAAAACTAATAAAACTTTGAAAAAGTCATGGATATTTTCTATAATGATTATGAATGAATGCTCTCATGCTCAACATCTAGAAATGGCACCTTTATTTTTGTTTTTAGTGCACGTCTTTTCAGAAATCGTGCATTACCAGGTAAGTCATGGAAGTTCATTGGTCTAAAAGTGTGTGAACCCTGGCATTAGTGTAACTGCTCTGTTGTCTCTACAATATGTTTGAGTTTGCAGTTGAAATCAAAGCATATATTGAGGTTTTTTGAGTGAATAGAGTCGTGACCCCAGCAGAAACCTCATGGCCGCTCTTCCTGACATAAATAGCCTCTGCTTGACCCTTGAATTGTCCTGGTGCTTGTGTTTATGAGCTGTCATAAAGGCCTACAGGGGAATATGCAGGTGGTGAGTCAGGTAATAAACGATTCTCTGGGCTGCGTCCTGATCATGTGACTCAGGCCGGACCCTGTTTGCCTCTTCCTGTCGCTCTGAGCGAAGAGATCCATAATCTGATGCCTCAACTTTGACTGTAAAATGAACAGCTTGATGGTGTTAAAGTGCTGTGATATTCGCAAATGACTCACTGCCTGAATGTCCTGCTTTAAAAGAGTCTGCAGCAGGGCTGATGTAATGAATGTCAGCGATTTTGACGCTTTAAACCCAGACTTGTGGGATAGCTGAGATGAGGAGGTTTCAGGCAAACACATAATTTATCTGAAATGACAGAGCTTTAAGTAGCAGTTCATTTCTAGATGGTTGTGATGAAAGCGATGGCTTGAGGATAAATGAGTTTAATGCAGGTTCTGATTCAGTGAAGTCTCATTTGACCGAGTCAAACAGATCATTTTGACTGATTCTTTTTTTATTATTTATTTTGGACTGTTTCATTTAAAATAACCAGATCATTTGTTCATGAGAAACATTAATCACACTGTGTGATTGTTCAAAACAACATAATAGAAAGACGTTTTTTTTCTCTTTATTGTATAATATTTTGCAGCTCAGACTGCAAAACATTTCTAGTATGTTAACACTGAAAGAATGCAGAACTTTCATAGTCACTAACCAGTGTTATTTTAGTATTATTTTTATTCTATTATTGTATTTATTCATATTTTAATATTTTATTTTTATATTTTCATTTTTAATGTTTCATTTATATTTTCATTTATGTCCAGTTACATTTTTTTTGTGATTTTTGAATTAGATTTTGCTTTTATATTTTCAGTTTTAATTTTTTTTATGTTTTAGTAATGTTATGTGATTTTAAATGGACTTTTATTTATATATTTTCAGTTTACATATTAATTTCAAATACTTTTGTTTTAGTTATTGTTGTAATTTTTATTAGTTAAAAAAAAAAATTTATTTAGCTTTTATTTGTATTTCATTTTAGTGATGTTATTCCTTATTTTCCTTATTTTTTATTATTTCCTAAGTTTTTCATCTAATATTAAAATTTTATTTTAGCTTTATTTTAATGAAAATGATTTTTAATAGCTTTAGTTTTATCTAACAATAACAATGCTGTCACTAACAGAACAGATTAATATTTTTGGTAGTTAATAACAATGTCATTAACAGAACCGATTTATGTTTTTTGGTCGTTAACAATAACAACACTGTCACTAACAGAACAGATTGATATATTTTGGTAGTT
>NW_015505486.1:677320-677743 GCF_001515645.1 Sinocyclocheilus grahami
GAAAGCTGACATTTTGAAGGGGCAATAGTGACCCAAAAGAAGAGCAAGAACACAAGACAAACGTCTGACTGCAGTGCAATATTATGATATAAAGACAGTAAACCAATCCATAACATAACCAAAGCGATAACCATTATCTCTATGCTAACACTGAAAATTGCACCTGCTTAATGAATACATTATTGTAGGACTGCAGCAGTGGAATCACTCAAAACAGAATGAGATGAAATTGTTTTTAATTATGAATGCATCATTGTGTTTTGGATGAGTTAGGTTAAATGTAAATATTGCAAGAAATCCACTGTCGTTCACTGATGTTTGTGACAACTGCAGTTGGCAAATTTATGAACAATTTTACATTGTGCCATTTTCATACATCTTGCTTCTAGAGCGTGTTTGATTTAGTTTACCCCAAAGTGTTAA
>NW_015505486.1:677808-680842 GCF_001515645.1 Sinocyclocheilus grahami
GTTAACAATAACAACACTGTCACTAACAGAACAGATTGAAATATTTTGGTAGTATTTTGGTAGTTAATAATAACAACACTGTCACTAACAGAACAGAACAGAACACGTGTAGCACAGATGCTTCCTGGTTGTGTGACGTAATTGAGGACACTGAATTTGTTTGTTGATCCTCGTGGTGCGGGGAGATCCGATCAGGACAGGACAGAGGGCTGCAGACATTACAGGAGACAGGTGTCGCTCTCTCTGAGCCAGTTTAACCGGCTCAGCTGACAACTCCTGCTTTCATAGAGAGAGATACTGTAACTCAAAATAAAGAATCATGTGAGGAGTTGGTTACATGTTAGACCAACATTTGACCCAGATATGCAAACTGTCGTTATGTATTCTCCCTCACATCTGTCAAACCCTTTTTGATGTTATGTGTTTTGTGGAACAACAAAGAACAATAAAATGGCAGTAAAAAGTACCTTATAAAATCTGAATAATAAAATGCTTTCACATTTTTTTTGTTGCACAGAAATAAATAAGAATATGGGTTTATAACAACACGAGGGTGATATAATGGCAGACTTTTCTTTTTTTGGTCAAATATTGCTTTGAAGATGATTTTGTGTGTGTGTGAGTGAGTGTGTGTGTGTTTAATTGGATTTAGTTGGTAAATCCCAGTCGTGACCTGGCTGAATTCCCAGTTTTAACTAGTGTCTCATTAGCTTTTCCTTTTAACATTATTTTCTCTTGGAAAAAAAAAGCCCACCAGCGATGGTGATATCATTAACATACTGTATGTTTCCAGGAGGCTGACAAATCCTAAAATCAATTATTTTAAAGGTCAAACAGTGAGCCAGTGTCCACACATCTGCTTTAAAGGTCACGTGGTTTTGTATGATTGCTTAAATGATTACATATCTCATTGATTCATCTATTTTTATCAGTTTAACCCTCAAACCTTCTGCGCACTGAATTGATTGCATGCAACAATATGAACAATTTGCTAAGGCGGTCTGGGTCGTAAAATTATGATACTACAATTTAAATTGTTTTGCATAAAGAAAATTAACTTTTTGGACTATATTTACATAATTAAACATGTTTTAAAATGAATGAGCATTGAATTGATTGCATATTTAAACAAAAATATGAACAATTAGCATTTGTCTGATGAATGTGTTTTTGTGGCCATGATGCCACATTATTAATAATAATACTTTTTTATTTGTTATGTTATTGTTATGTTATGATGCAAAAATGATAAATAATAATAATACATTTTTTTTTCTATTTTAAAATTGAAATTATATGCATAAAGAATGTGAATTTTATGACATAAAATGCATGATAATCATACACATTTGAAACTTTTTGTGCAATGAATTGCTCACACAAAAATGTAAACATTTAAAGTTAGTCTGAGGATTGATTGTTTTGCTGTCATGATGCTCAAGTGTTTTGGGAGTTTTTTTTAGGTGTTTTCTTCATGTCAGGTGTGAAAATTCTACACCTATTAATGATGTGTCTTGATCTTGTTTTCCAGTGCGTGGCTTTGAAACAGAGGAGCAGTTTGAGGAGTTTGTGAAAACTGACCCAGAGTCAGGCAAGATCTTGGCAGCCATTGTGTTTGAACACCAATTCACACACGACGACGAGCCGCTTCCTCTGCAGGTGAGATGTCACGGACCGGACCGACCTGTGTGTTAACACATTAGCATTTCCAATCACCCCCTTCCTGTTTACTGCCTCCTAATAGCCGAGATCAACCTGATCAACTGCATGCTGAACACTTCAAATCGTTATGTAGATGAGTTTTGTGAAGAAATGTTTTCACTCCAGCGTCAGCTGAAAGAAAAAAACATTATTAAATAAAACAATATAGAATTATTATTATTATTATTTAAATAGGTATTTTGCTTATAATTTAAATATATGAATTGCTGTTGTAATTATTATTATTATTATTATATTAAAAGTAGTTATTTTATTTTTATCGCTTTTTATTATTTTATTTAGCAATTAATAGCAATAAATAATGTGCTATATACTAGTAATAGTATTACAGTAGTGAAAATCACTAGGGCTGGTCCGAATACCATTTTTTGAGCTTCGAAGCTTCGGTAGTAATCAACACTGAATATTCGAAGCTTCGGCGGAAGGTGGCTGAGCATATTCTTCTCTCAACACCGTGTCGCCATGACAAAAATACAATAGAACCTAGAGCCCTGCACGGGCCTCAAATTTAGGCCCTAGCCCGGCCCTGGCCCGAGACGCTCAGGCCCTATAGCCCGGCCCGTGTCCGACAGCTTATCAGAATTACCGGCCCGAGCCCGTCTTTTTTTCCCCCTTCTCCCAAAACAGCTTATACTACTGTTTCAGCTATTAAAATAGTTCAGTTTTGTATGTAATAGCAAAGTGATTATATTTCGTTTCGTTTTTTTTAAGAAGTTAATTAAAAAAAACGTTTGGAGCGTTTTCTGTTCGTTAAATATAAGTTTTTGTTTTTTTAAAGTAACGACCAAGCGGCCAGCGGCAGACAGTGAGCCTACTGAAATCATCACGACTTGCCTAAAATAAAATCTATAGATATAAAACAGTTCAAGCATATAACAATGTTTAAACGTTAAACCTAGATAAATGTGCACTATATCCAATAGTTTGTGCGGAGACGCTTTGCAGGACATGGAGGCGCCAGCGCAATCGCTTGCATTTTTTTTAGTGGATACGCCGTCATTTTTGCTCATAAAGGTAAGAGTAATACATCATTCGTAACGGTAAAGGGTCTACTTTTATTTGTGTGCACTCACAATATCAACAAAACGTTGTGCTTTTATAAAATAAAGAAAACAAACATGATGCGCTTTCTACCATCTCGGTCTTGAACAGGAGCGCTTCACAAAAATGAACCGATACTCAGCGAATACATGCCTCACAGACATGATAAATATATCTATAGAAAGCTTTAAATTACTACTTAATGAAATAAAACAAATCAAAAACTCTTTCATTATAATCATAATCCGTAAAGATGCACTTCTCTCTAAAG
>NW_015505486.1:682253-719458 GCF_001515645.1 Sinocyclocheilus grahami
TACGCCGTCATTTTTGCTCATAAAGGTAAGAGTAATACATCATTCGTAACGGTAAAGGGTCTACTTTTATTTGTGTGCACTCACAATATCAACAAAACGTTGTGCTTTTATAAAATAAAGAAAACAAACATGATGCGCTTTCTACCATCTCGGTCTTGAACAGGAGCGCTTCACAAAAATGAACCGATACTCAGCGAATACATGCC
Source organism: Sinocyclocheilus grahami (assembly GCF_001515645.1). NCBI lineage: Eukaryota > Metazoa > Chordata > Actinopteri > Cypriniformes > Cyprinidae > Sinocyclocheilus > Sinocyclocheilus grahami. The sequence continues at coordinate 682,460 of NW_015505486.1, forward strand.
TCACAGACATGATAAATATATCTATAGAAAGCTTTAAATTACTACTTAATGAAATAAAACAAATCAAAAACTCTTTCATTATAATCATAATCCGTAAAGATGCACTTCTCTCTAAAGGCACGTCTAATGAGGAGATGGTGAGTCAGGATCGGCAACTTCATCCTTGCGACACCGACTCTGAAAACACTAGTTTATTAGTAAATAACTCAAATATCTCCCGAAGCCCGGCCCGAGGGGCGTAAAAAAGTCTGAAATGCAGGGCTCTAATAAAATTATTATTGTCTACACTGGATGCGGTGCGGCGCGACAAATTCCCGGCAGTAAACTGCTGCTGCGTTCTATTTATGACGTAGCCTACTGACACAAATTTCAAATGATTTTCAACGGTCGCTTTGTCGCGTCAATTGTAGACAGACTTCAGGTGTTGCGGCGCGGCGCGTCACGACAACTGTTGCGTCCGTTGTAGACACGGTGTAATAAAGGCACGAATCTCTGTGTGTCTGTCTGTTTGCATTTTTATTATGTCGAGAACCGTTCATCCAATAGACTTCACGCGTGGCGGGTGTGTTACTGCGGACCCAAGGGAGTGCAGTGTCTCATTTTGGGGCAATATGGACACGCGACACGTTCAGAATGAATAAACTTTTAATAAACATCAGAACAGCGCGCAGGCTGGGCTTATATTCTCCGAGAACGGACACTGCACTAGTTATACAAAACACACAGGCCTGTTAAGAGCAATACTTTTAATATAGACAAATTATTATTAAGCTGGGCTACTGTACGTTTTTTTTATGACTGCCGTATTCGCAAGTATTTTCCAAGCAAATTAAGTGCACGTATTTATCATGTGTAAAATTACTGATTAACATGGCAGATAAAAGCAGCTCGTTTTTTTTACACCAACAATATACTATAGGCGTACTACTTGCAGAACTCAGGTGATTTTTCACACTTGATGTGCTGTTGTGGTAGGCCAGTTTCAAATCGTATGTTTGGCACACTGCCTTTGTCTTGTCCTCACTCAATTTAAAGTGCTCCCACACAGCTGAGGTCTTCAGCATTTTTGTCTTCTGTTCCAGATGAAATGAATCATGATGTTCATGACGTTCACTCATGGGCGATTCATATTCAAGTGCGAATGAGAACCATTTCGTGGGGGATGCCAGGTGTTCGGAGGGGAAAAAAAGAATATTCGAATCTCAAAATTGAAAATCGAATGCCAACCCACCGAACGAATAATCGAATATTCTAGTCCAGCCCTAAAAATCACTCTATAATGTAATTATTGTTATTATTATTAATTACTCCATTTCTTTTATAGTGAAACATTACAACATTATTTTAACCTGTAAAACTGAATGCTTAACAGGTTAAATCATTATGTGGAGGAATCTCATGAAGAAATTTTCATGTATTTCACTCTTGCATCAAAAGGTATATAAAATGATTATTTTTTTAAATACAATAATTAAATATATTCCATTTATAATAATTAATTATAATTTAAATATATGGCATTATTACTATTATTAAATTAAAATTATATTTTGCATAAATGAAATGGAGCTTTTTGCATTCTAACAATATTTGTATGATTTGCATGATATTAAACACATTTTCCCCTTGAATTCTTATTAATGCAATAAATCCCATGTTGTTTACTAATAATAGTAATAAAGTAATGAAAGTCACTTTATTATTATTATTTTTAAAATGAATAATGGCATAAATTACATTAGATTTGCTTGTTCATTACATTGTCATGTATGTATGTTTGTATAAATGTGTGTGTGTGTGTGTATAAACAACTGAAATTAAAAATGAGAACTGGGGGAAAATAACTGACAAAAACTGTAATGATACTGAAAATGCAATTAGATGTACTTATGCAAAATCACTTCCTCCATTTTCTTTTGATTTTGGTGTGAAATATAGAGCATTCTTGTCGGTTTTAGTGACAGTCACCCATTTATGTGTCGCTCATGATGATAACCGTTACTTAAAGCCAGTGTTCCTGAAGGAAATGTTCTTTTCTGAGCATTTGAGGACAAAATAACCCGTTTTCCACAGAAGTCAAGAGTGCAGTCGAATCTAGCTGGAGGAATCAGGCCATTTGTACATTTGTGCAACAAATAGCCTCAAAGCATATTGCTTTCATGACTCCGGCGCCTGCACTTGTGTTTATGAACCACTGAATCTTCAGGCCGAAAGGTTTCAGCCGTTTTGAGATGCATTGGCTAAGGTTTCTCCATGAGGTCAGCTCTGGTTTCTTCTCATGAGGACACGAGTGAATCATCATCTCTCGTTCACTGACGCTGTAGTGAGTTAACCACAGCTCCGGTGCAGGTGCTGGATCAGCGTCGCGGAAGAGAGCACATTTCTGTGTAAATTCTTCATCAAATGTATGTTTTTAAACAGTTAACTTAAGAATGGTTTTATGAATGATTTACACAGAAATGAGTTTTCCTCATGCCATGAATGAGGCCCAAAATGACACCCAATTCTCCCAATATGAGGGATTTACGCAGATGCTTTTACGCAGTTTTATTTTGTCAGATGAAAATTTAGAGTAGGTGCTGAACTGAATTTTATGCAGATAACAAAGTGAGGCTGTGCGTTCAGTCCGTTCAGTCGTTCATATGATGAAACATTGGAGATTCATATTTTCAGTGGACAAAAAACATTTTTGTTGGGTGAACAATTAGACCTGCGCAATTTAATAATAATAATAATAAATATAATATATTTGATTATTTATTAACAATATATAAATTTTAATATATAACAAAATAGTAACTATTATTATTATAATTAGTTGTTGTTATTAATAATATTCACTTTCTTTATTTTACAGTCAAATATTACAACAGAAATACTACTTGTTTTGTTTGAATTAAACACTTAATTTCTTTGTTTTATAGTAAAGTTTGTTTGCGTAGTATTTTTATTTATTCATAATAGTAATATTTAATTATTATTATTATTATTGAATATACATTTTTGTATTTTACTGTGAAATATTACAACAAATATTTTCATATTTTGCAACTTATTATTCTTATTATTGTTAAACACTTGATTTTACAGTTAAAAATGCTTGTGTAATATTTTTATTTAGTAACGATAGTTATTATTGTTATTATTATTATTATTATATAGTCATATAGACATATAGTCACAGTTTTGGACCATATTATGCAGCCCTACAAACAACCACAGTAAACCTAGGGTTTAAAAAAAGTTATTTTATTATTATAAAAAAAAAAAAATCTGAATGTCAAATAAAATATCTCAAGTGTATATTGCACAATATTCAGTATTATCTGGTATGGTAAGCGTAAGGTTGTTGGTTCAAACCCCACAAGAGTTTTTCAGTCTTTATTGTGCCATTAATCAAGACACTCATGTTACTTTGGGGTTTGACCCTGCATTACATGAAACGTTGAGTCATATGAAAATCATTTGCGAAGTAACGGTTGATCTGGTGTGTGGCAGGTCAGCTATCATCTGCGCTTCACGTACAGCCCCAGAAACGCTCCTGCGCACGAGAAGTCGGAGTTCAACCCCAACAATGATCAGGACTGGCACACGCTCAGTCTGTTCCCGCTGATCCAGCTGCCCGGGCCCAGAGAACAACACGAACCACACGGGGGCACGCCAGGTCAGTCCACATTGATGCATTGTGAGAAATGTTGCTGTAAAGTACCAATAAACCCAGCATAAGAAAATTACAGGCGTGAATTTCTAAACTTTGCTGAAAATATCCTCACCTTCAGGCCATCCAAGATGTAGATGAGTTTGTTTCTTCATCAGATTTGGAGAAATGTAGCATTACATCACTTGCTCAGCAATGGATCCTCTGCAGTGAATGGGTGCCGTCAGAATGAGCGTCCAAACAGCTGATAAAAACATCACAATAATCCACACCACTCCAGTCCATCAGTTAATGTCTTGTGAGGCGAGAAGCTGCATGTTTGTACAAAATCCATGATTGACGTTTTTTTTTTTTTACTTCAAACCATTTTGTCTGTCCATAATAATGCTTCGTCCAGTGAAAATGTTTATCCTCTGTTGTCTCTCACACCAAAATCCACCCACATATTTGTTTAGAAATGTTATGGACTGTTTACACTTGTAAACTGTGCATATTTCTCTCTTGATTCAGACCAGATAACTTTTTCACTGGAGAAAGCAATATTTTGAATAGAGGACTCGTGTTTTAGCCATGAGCGACAGTTTAAAGTTAAAAACATCTTAATGATGGATTTGTTTCTTACAAACACACAGCTTTTCTCTTCACAAGACATTAACTGATGGACTGGAGTGGTGTGGGTTACTTGTGGATTATTGTGATGTTTTTATCAGCTGTTTGGACTCTCATTCTGACGGCACCCATTCACTGCAGAGGATCCATTGCTGAGCAATTGATGTAACGCTTGGATTTCTCCAAGAGTGAGTCTGTAAATACGTGTGTGCTTAATGTTGAATTTTTATGCATTAAAATATAGATGATGCTAAAGCTAACAGCTGCAAAACTACAAGTATAGGCTAATAAAATAGTATCAGTTCATTAAAAAACTCAGTAATCAAATCGCCCATCATCTTGCAAATTGGACCCGATCGATTTCTTCCTTCAACAGACTTGATACACCAGCTGTCAGTTACCGTCAACAGATGAGATAAACCGGCTTGTTCTCTTGCTTCCTTAATGATCTCTTCCTGTACACAAGGTTTCCCGTGACGGCACTAGCTATTGATTAGGAAGTGATTTGGATTAGTTAGCGCTCTCTTCATCTGATGGCCTCCAGTGCTGCCAGTGGCTTCAAACGCCTGCAGCGTGTCTGTTATTAATCATGAGCGCTGCTTTAGCATAGGCTCTGAACTTTGATGACTATCGACCTCTATTTTTGGTATGGTGCTACAAATTACATCTTGATCTCCGCTCGCATGACTCTTTACGCTTCACCGTCGTCCTTTCATCTGCATGTAATTGCATTGAGTTGCTTTATAGTGCGAGTGCGAGAGACCGCACAGCGAGTGTTTTGATCTTCGAGGGTCATTATGGTTTGAAAAGCCATAAGAAGCAGTGAGGAATTTTCAATAAATGTTTAAGCTTTGTAACCTTCAGAAGCTCAGCAGAGTTGTTATAGGTGTTTTAGAGTTTAACCCCTCATTGCTGTCTGATTTGTAGATTGTACCCCAAAGTATTAGTTTTGCCCATTAATTTCCTATTACCGAACAGAAGTGTCAATTTTTTTGTGTGTGTTCATATAGCAAGTATGACAAAAGTCACCATTCTGATGCATTACATTTTTTCATTTTAAAAATGTATGGTCTAAAATGAGCAATGTTTGAGGTTACAGTGAGGTATTTACAGTGTTTTTTTTTTTTTTTTGAGGATGTAAAAGCAAAAATGTGACGCTTATAATATTATAAAAAGCATTTACATGTTCTTCTGTTAAGAATGTTTTTTTTTTTTGTTTTTTTTTTACTGAAATCTGAAAATTCTGAATTTTTACAATAATTTTTGTTTTTTTTTGTTTATGACATTGCATCATCATTGCAACGCTATAAAATTAGATATGATTTTATGCATAAAATGGTTATATCATTTTTTTGCATTTAGATTGGATTTGATAGATAATTGTTTTAATTATAATTTTATAAAAGCATTTACATTAATACTTTTTTGTTGCTTTTTTTTCTTTAAATCATCATTTTAAAGTAATTTTTTGTGCATTGTTTTTGCAACGTTGTAAAATTGGATATAACTTTATAAAAAAGGTTGGTAAGTGATTTTTTTTTTTGCATTTAAATAATTTTATCATGCATATTGTAGAAACGGTGCAAAAAAATTGTTCTGCATTTATTTTCAATGTTTTTTTTTTCCAAATCATATCCAACTTATTTTGTATGTGTGTGTTCTTATAGCAAGTGCATCAAGTTCCCAAGTTTTGTACCATTCTGATGAATTGAAACGGTTTAAAAAAACACATTTTATTTGGGGGGGAGGTCTTAAATGGCCAAAGACTGAGGTTAAGGTGAGGCATTTACAATTCAATGTTTTTCCTATTTTTTTGAGGATTTGATAGCAAAAATATAAAACGTATAATTTTATTAAAGCATTTACATTCATATTTTTGTTAAAGCATATTAAGTTTTATGTTTTTTTTTTAAATCTTTTTTTACGTTTTTTTTTTTAAGTTAAACTTTTAAAACTGAATGTAACACAATAGATTAATACATTTTGTCTCACTAGTAAAATCATATTAACACACATTGTCTTCTCTGGCAGAACAGTGAGTTTTAACATGTACAGACTGGCCTCATTTACTTGCATTGCATTAACCTCACTGTGACCCAGATTCGCGCTCTTTTAAAGAAAAGGCAGGACAAGTGGAAATTAATATTTGTTGTATCCAACATTAAACCACAAATGCTGTCGATTGAGCTTGTACTTGTACAGAACCCAGAATATTCTCCTCAGTTTATTTGATTCAATTAAAACCCTCATAAGTTTGACTGAGTGAATCTCATGAGTACTGTATGTGTCTCTGGTGTCTCTGGACAGGATATTACCGCGAGGGCTTCCTGCAGGTGCAGCATGCAGTGGACCAGGCCATCATGAAGGCCTACAACAGCACGGCGGCGGCGGCCCTCCTCAAACGAGCCCAAGTGCTGTTGGCCCGCTTCCCTTACCCAGCGTTCATCTACGACGTCTTCATCCTGGCCATCCAGAGCCAGCTGCCGCTGCTGCTGGTGCTCAGCTTCACCTACACCTCTCTGAATATCGTCCGCGCTGTGGTGCAGGAGAAGGAGAGGAAACTGAAGGTACACAAAGATGGGCATGGACATGGATTCTGTTGCTCTTGATGTGAGAAAGCTCGACTGAGCCGTGTGTGTGTTTTGCAGGAGTACATGCGCATGATGGGTCTCAGTAACTGGTTGCACTGGAGCGCCTGGTTCCTCATGTTTTTCCTCTTTCTCTCCATCTCCATCTTCTTTGTTACCGTACTTATCTGCCTCAAGGTAAACACAGGTTATATTTACACTTTGGTTATATGATCTGCTCTTTGTTAGTGCCTTGTGCTACCAGAAATACCACTATACTGTTTGCATCTCTGTGAAGAGTTTTTTTTGTTTTAGCTCACTTGAGACCTGAGAACCTGTTTTTATTTAGAACAAGTTCCACTTGTTGCACAAAAGCACCGGAATGGAGTGTTTTTTTTTGAACATTTACATTTTTCCACAGATACACATGGTATAGATGTTTATATGATATGATTATTTTCCTAAATATATTCATTTAGAGTTTTGCTTTAATTAAAAAAAAGAGATATTTTTTAAAGGTGTTGTTTTAGTATACAGTCAAGACCAATCAATTGACGTCCTCAAAAATCGCTGATGAAGTCTCTTTTTTTGCAGTAAATGTTAGCATATAAAATTTCCATAATTATAAACATGAAATATTATATAATATGGAATGCATAACGCTGCTTATAAATGAAAAGAAATGGGGGGAAAATTAGGAATAATAATTAAAATATAAAACAGTAAATATCCATGTATGTACGTGTATATTTCAAATAAACACTTCTATAAAACTCAAGAATAATACTCGACTATGAATTTCATTAGTAATTTGCATGTTAAAATCAAATTAGTTTTTTGCATTTATTATTATGAAATTTGGCAATAATAATACATTTTTCCATAGCCAAAAAACCCCCACTGTATTCTAAAACATACACTAATTATATATATATATATATATATATATATTTCCCAATAAACATTAACATATAAATGTACAGTAAATGTTTTTAATTATAAATGTTATATAGAATTGTATAGTGTATATATTGGAAGAGAGGTGTTATTTTTATAACTGAAAAAATGAAAAAAACAATGTATATACAGAATAATAATTAATAAAATTATTTTGAATAAAATTGATTAATTGTTAAAGCAGTACAAAATTAAAGGGGTCATATGATGCGATTTCAATTTTTCCTTTCTCTTTGGAGTGTTACAAGCTCTTGGTGCAAAAAGAAGATCTGTAAAGTTGCAAAGACTAAAGTCTCAAATCCAAAGAGATATTCTTTATAAAAGTTCAACGCCTACCTAAAGCGGCTCGTTCTAACACGCCCCCACATGTCTATGTCACTATGTGGGAAGATTTGCATAACGCCGCCCAAATGTTCACGCAAAGAAAAAAGGCGTAACTTTTATTCTCGCTGTAGTATTGTTGTTGCCGCCGCCATGTCGTGAAGGCGCTGTGTGCTTCGTTGTGGAGGAAGCGGAGTCCAGCCCGGGGTCGTCACATGTGGTTGCCGCAAGCCCGCCGGCCGCTCCTTCGTTGAATCCGCCGACCGTGCCGTTCTCAAGCCCGCCGGCCTCCGCTCACTCAAGCAAGTTTTGAGCAGTGTAGAGTAGCACTTGTTTGTCATTTCACCGATCACAAATGCAGACATAGTTTTATGTTTGCGCGGCACGATGCAACGCGTAAAAAGACAGTATAAGTCATTATAATCCGTAATTATGTCCCCACTGGATGCAACAAATGCCTCGTTTATAATGGGTTTTAATGTTTTTGTCTCGTCGCTCCGGCCGGACATGGCATCACAGTATGGTGAGGGGCGTAACATTTCCATCTCATGCTTGAGGTATTCGGCCAATCACAATGCACTGGATAGCTGGCCAATCACAGCACACCTCGCTTTTCAGAACGATGAGCTTTGTAAAAATCAACGCGTTTCAGAAAGGCGGGGCATAGAGGAGAAACAATAATGTACAGTATGTGGAAAATAATGTGTTTTTTAACTTTAAACCACATAAACACATTTCATTACACCAAATACACAAAATAATGTTCTTTTTAGCAACATCATATGACCCCTTTACGTATGCACATGTATAATTAAAGTAAATACTTAAAAATAATACTCAAAACTATACAGCCGTTTTCTTTAATTAGTAATCTGCAAAAAAATTGGCAATAATGATAATAATAAATTCTCTAAAGGCAAAAAAGTGAGTTTGTTTAATCGTAGCAAAAATGTATTGATATTTTCATTTACAACTTTCTGTAAACCAAATTGTAATTGAAGGCGTGCAATGAATGGTTAATAGATTTACTAAGGAATCCGAATCATTAAATACAATGAGAATCATAATTGTTAAATTCCTTCCGATTCCCATCTGAAAAGTACACGGTTTTCTAGTTTTGCCAAACAGTCGTATGTAGGTAATGTATGTAATGTAACGTTAAGTGTTGTTTCTCTGTCAGGTGAGTCCTAACGGAGCGGTGTTGACCTACAGCGACCCCACGCTGGTGTTTGTCTTCCTGCTGGTGTTTGCCGTGTCCACCATTAACTTCAGCTTCATGATCAGCGCCTTCTTCTCCAGAGGTGACTTCTCCATCTCTGCTCTGTGAATGTGTGATTACTCTTGTAATTGTCGTTACACTGTATTATCTGACAGCGTATACTGTATATACAGCCGTTTAATCAAGCGGCATTACTATGGTGAGAAACAAAGCCTCATAATCAAAGGCTGGAGATAGTAGAACAAAGAGAAAGCAGAGGTGACTAAAGGAATGAAGGCACAAAATGGGACATATTTGCTGTGTTTTTGGCTCTGTACAGGCACAAACAAAATGAGCTGCGTTTAAACTCGACTCTTACAAAGCTTTCAGAAATCAGCTCTCCTTTGTCCATAACCTGCGCTACTTTTTTCTTTTCCCTGCCAAACAAAAACCTTCGATTACCCCAAACTGTGTGTAAAAGCAGCTGAGGAAAATGCTCAGGTCGCAGTTATTGACCCTTTTTGATGCTAGAAATGCTTTCAGTGAGTGAAAGCAGGAGTCATGGCTGGACTGTGTTGTGTTTGATTGGTGAGCTAATAATAAGATGTGTAGATGTGCTTTAAGAGCAGATTCATAACGCTTTAACTCTTCAACCTGATGGGAGGAATGAATAGGAAATCAGATGCACTTTGGCGTTTTGTGCATTTAGTTTCATTTCATTATTGTGTTCGCAACTGACTGAACTGGCCATTTCACCGCCTGTGGTTTTGAGTTAAAGCTGTTGTTCAGCAAAAAATCTAAACTCAGTCATCATTTACTCAGAAATATGCAAAAATCATGATTTTTGTAAGTTGATCATTTCCATACAATTAAAGTGGACGGTGACCACAAAATTATTTCTTATTGAATATTTTTTACCTTGTTTTCCAGTACAAATATATATATAAATATAAATAAATCACGATTTACTTGAGAAACAAAATGGCTTAAGTTTTCTGAAAACAAATTAATTAATTAATTAATTACCATGAGCAAATATTTGTCAGTTGGGAAAGAACAATTTTTGTTTTTTCCTTTTGAATTAACTTTATATTTCTAACTTTTTTCTTGTTTTATGTACAAACTCACTTAAATCTGATACTTTTTTCAGAAAATGAGACTTAGTATTTGAGGTCCGTTTGCATCTCAAATAAATTAATCTTGTTTTAAGAATGTGTAGACATTTGAACTGGAAAAAAAAAAAGAGTAAGAAAACTTTTTTTTTTTTTGGCCATTTAAGGCTTCAAAAAGACAAAATGGTGCATGGATTTTTTTTTTAATGAAGAACCAGACAAAAATGTAGCTTCTGTTTGCTGGAATAACATGCCTTCTGCTCTTACTGTCCCATCTTGTTCACATTTCTGTGTTTTAAAACCCGGCATGACGCATTTAATGTTTTGTTTTTACGTGAAAGGCTTTGTTGAGTAAATTGCATTTTAAAAAGGTGCTCAAATATGCTGATGCATTAATAAAGTCATCAAATGATTCCTTTTATGGGCAGATTTGAAAACATTTCAGGCACTAAATGGTGACGCATAGCATTATGTGTAGGAGGAAATGAGGCAGTGTATGTCTGTAAAATGCAGCCTCAGGCAGGAAATGTAATATCATGTGTTGTCCTGTGTAAAAAATCAGCTGACACTCTGTGCGTTTAAGAGAAATGTTTGCTTGTTTGGACTCAAGGCAAATGCTTTGGTTGATCGTAATATTGTTCATGGTAGATTTACCTATTCATATGAGTCATGCTTCATTTGCCTAATGCAACTTGGTTAGCTTTTCATGTCAAAGATTATGAAATAATCCGTTTCTGAAATAATCTGAATGTAAGAGAGTGTTCATATACTTTCATTTCATCACAATAGTAAAAACAAAAGAAGTGCTTGAAGCTAATTTAGGACTATTAAGTTTTTTTTGTTGTTGCATTTTTGTTACTGCAGTGTAAATAATTGTATATTTTATGTTTATTTTTTTATTTGAATGTTGTTATTTTTGTTCTTTATTAATGTATTTGTATTTGTATTAATTAATTAATGAATTTAGTTATTGAATAAATGTATTTTATTCATTTATTTTTTTTAGTTTTATTTATTTACGTCCATTTTTATTTATTTCATTTAAAATTAAAACCAGTTTAATTTCAATTTTGGATTACAGGTGCAAAACAATGAAAAACTCTTAATGATCCTAACATTTTTATATCTTCCTTAAGCAATATACGATGTCTTGTTTTATTTTAAAAGTGAAATATGACCTGAGTTTCCTCATTACATTTATTATTTAGTGTTGTGGTTTTATACAGCTGATGTACAGTGGGGGAAAAAAGTATTTAGTCAGCCACCAATTGTGCAAGTTCCCCCACTTAAAAAGATGAGAGAGGCCTGTAATTTTCATCATAGGTATACCTCAACTATGAGAGACAAAATGAGAAAAAAAATCCAGAAAATCACATTGTAGGATTTTTAAAGAATTTATTTGCAAATTATGGTGGAAAATAAGTATTTGGTCAATAACTAAATTTCATCTCAATACTTTGTTATATACCCTTTGTTGGTAATGACAGAGGTCAAACGTTTTCTGTAAGTCTTCACAAGGTTTTCACACACTGTTGCTGGGATTTTGGCCCATTCCTCCATGCAGATCTCCTCTAGAGCAGTAATGTTTTGGGGCTGTCGCTGGGCAACACGGATTTTCAACTCCCTCCAAAGATTTTCTATGGGGTTGAGATCTGGAGACTGGCTAGGCCACTCCAGGACCTTGAAATGCTTCTTACGAAGCCACTCCTTCGTTGCCCGGGTGGTGTGTTTGGGATCATTGTCATGCTGAAAGACCCAGCCATGTTTCATCTTCAATGCCCTTGCTGATGGAAGGAGGTTTTCACTCAAAATCTCACGATACATGGCCCCATTCATTCTTTCGTTTACACGGATCAGTCGTCCTGGTCCCTTTGCAGAAAAACAGCCCCAAAGCATGATGTTTTCACCCCCATGCTTCACAGTAGGTATGGTGTATGGTTCCCCCACTGTATGTGATGCAGTGGTCGGCTGTTTTTTCTTACAGCAAATCGAGGCCATGTGTCTGAAATCGAATCGGTGCGGTGCAATGACCTTCTGTATTCAAAAGCCCATAGAGACTCAGCTCTCGGGTTTAGAAAGGCTGAAAATGGACCTTAATCAACACGTCCTGGATTGGCCTATTTAAAGCCCAAATGACATATTGTTGAGTGTGAAGAGGTTCTCCGCATCTCAGCGTCCCTTCGAGATGTGAATGTAAAAATAGCCCAGTGTGTCATTTTCTTCCATTTGTTGAGCAGCGGTGCCACTCTTTTCACTGCGCTTTCTCTCATCACCTCTCTCATTGGCTCTTTTGTGGCTGTTCGAGGGTCAAAGGGAGTGCAGCTCAAGGCCATGTGTGAGTGAGTGAGTGCAGGGGTTTGATTCTGGAGCCTTATAATGGAGACTCATTCGCATCTCACGTCCGTCATTACATCTCACACTCTGAATCTCATGCTGGTGAGAGTGAATGGCACAAAAACAGCCAGGTCACATTCACCCCGAAATGATTTTTTATTTTGTAATAGGCTTCCAGAGAAACGTCTTTGAAAAAAATATCACGCTGTATTTATATATAATATATGTATATGTGACCATGGAGCACAAAAGCAGTCTTAAGTCGCTGGGGGTATATTTGTAGCAATAGCCAACAATACATTGTATGGGTCAAAATTATAGATTTTTCTTTTATGACAAAAATCATTAGGATATTAAGTAAAGATCATGTTCCATGAAGATATTTTGTACAATTCCTACTGTAAATATATCAAAACTTAATTTTTGATTAGTAATATGCATTGCTAAGAACTTCATTTGGACAACGTTAAAGGTGATTTTCCTCAATATTTGGATTTTTTTTGCACCCTTAGATTACAGATTTTCAAATAGTTGTATCTCGGCCAAATATTGTTCTATTCCTAACAAACCATACATCAATGAAAAGCTTATTTATTCGGCTTTCAGATGATGTATACTTCTCAATTTCGAAAAATTGACCCTTATGACTGGTTTTGCTGTCCATGGTCACATATATAAATAATAATATAATTTGACTTTTCTTTTACAATTGCCTTTTTTCCCCTGTGTCAGAATCAGACTTTAATACATTTTCCCGCAAATTCTGTATAATGTGACAAAATAATGAATGTTTTTTGGAATTGTTTTAAAAATAAAATAAAACTTAAAAATAGATAGTATTTAAATATTAAATTCTTCATAAATAATGGTAGTATTTGGTGCTCTTTTTTCCTGAGGCAAAATCAGACATCCATACATTTGTCTTCAAATTCTCATTAATATAATGTGAAAAAAATAATGGAACACTATATAAAACATAAAAATTAATAATTAAATATTATATAAGTATTTATAAACGATGTTAGTATTTGCTGTTAGATGTTAGATTTTGTTTTTAAATCGGCATGAATTAGTGTATTACGTTATTATTATTATTTTTTTAGAGATTCATCATTGTGAATAATGGGAAATACAAAAAAACACATATATATCATGGTGTGATTTTTTTTTTCTCTTATTTTATATAACTTTCACAATTACCTATTTTTTCCTGAAGCAGACTTCCATACTTTTTTTCCCCAAATTCACATTAATACAATATGAAAAAAATTATGATTTTTTTATAATAAAGAATTTAAATAAAATATAAAAACAAATATTATTTCAATATTAAAGTGTCTTCAAATGGTAGTATTTGTATTGCTTGTATCATGTCTTCACTTAAATAAGTGTAACGTATTATATTACAGGAATTTTTATTTAGAGAATCACCATTGTGAATAATGCAAAATACAAACACACACACACACACACACACACACACACACACATACATCTCAGGGGGGGGAAAATCCAAAAAAATAAAATTAATAAACAAAACAAAAAATAAGAAATAAACACACACACACATATATATATATATATATATATATATATGTCAGTGTGATTTTATTTCTTATTTTTTGTTTTGTTTATTAATTTTATTTTTTTGGATTTTCCCCCCCCTGAGAATCATGCATTTCTCCCTAAATTATTATTAATATAATGTGAAAATAATTTAATTTAATAAACTTGAATATGAATTGTTTTAAAAATAAAATGAAAACATGAGAATAAGTATTTAAATAAGTACTTTTAAATAATAGTAGAATTTGTTTTGTTGCCTTTATGTAAACCAGCAGGAATTGTTATATCACAGTACTTTTATACAGAGAATCACCATTGTAAGTAATTGGAAATATAAAAACACAAATGTCCATGCACTTTTGCAGTACGATGTTAAAACCAATGACACAACGTAAAACATCTTAAAGGTCTTAAAATAGCATCTTAAAGTAAAATATAATTTCTTCCTTTTCATTTAGCAGTGAAGTTGTTTTCATATAATCCTGAGCAAAACCTCGTTTTAATTAAAGGTCTTCCTCTCCCGTAGCGAATGTGGCCGCAGCAGCGGGCGGCTTCATCTACTTCCTGAGCTACCTGCCGTACATCTTCCTGTGGCCTCGCTATGACCTGCTGTCGCATGCCCAGAAAGTCTCCGCCTGCCTCATCTCCAACGTGGCCATGGCCATGGGAGCCCAGCTGATCGGCATGTTCGAGAGCAAAGGTCAGGGGTCCGACTGAACTGACTCTGCTGCTGCTCTAATCACACATCGTAAGCTGACGCTCGTGTCCTGTGTGGTCCTCAGGGACGGGCATCCAGTGGCATAACCTGTTTGAGCCGGTGACGGTGGACGATGACTTCTCTCTGGCTCAAGTGCTGGGTCTGCTGCTGGTGGACTCGGTGCTGTACGGTCTGGTTGCCTGGTACATGGAAGCCGTGTTTCCGGGAGAATATGGAGTCCCTCGTCCATGGTACTTCTTCATTCTGGTAAGTATTGTCTACATCAGGGGTGCCCAAACTCGGTCCTGGAGGGCCGGTGTCCTGAAGAGTTTAGCTCCAACCCCAATTAAACACACCTGAACCAGCTAATCGAGCTCTTACTAGGCATACTAGAAACGTAAAGGCAGGTGTGTTAAAGCAAGTTGGAGCTAAACTCTGCAGGACACCGGCCCTCCAAGACCGAGTTTGGGCACCCCTGGTCTACATGCACATCAACTGGTAGGGGTTGAATTCACTAAGAAGCTAAACTGTTTCCTAAAGGGATAGTCCAATACTTTTTTTCCTGTATCACTTTCTTTTGTCAAAAGAAGATATTTTGAAGAATGTTGGTAACTGAACAGTTTCGGTTCCCATTGACTTGCATTGTATGGATGAAAAATACAATCGAAGTCAGTGGAAACCGAAACTGTTTGGTTACTAACATCCTTCAAAATATCTTCTTTTGTGTTCAGCTGAAGAAAGTCAGGTTTGGAACGACATGAAGAGGAGTAAATGCTGACAAAATTGTCATTTTTTTGGTTGGACTATAGTGAAATTCTTGGAAAGTTCTTAAGACGTTCGTGATCATTTTCTTTGTAAATGATTTATATTTTATTGGGTTTTCTTTTTTTTTGCAAACAAACAACCAAATAAAACATACATATTTTCAATATTTAAACAATAACAAAGACGCCAAAATGAAGGCAAATTAGATATTAGAATAATGATGATATTTATATTTAAGTTCTTGAATTTTTTCCTAAGAACATCTTACTATTTTAATACCTATTTATTAAGAATATTATTATTAACCTGTCTTTTTGACATTGCCAGCATATTACTGTAATAATAATAATAATTGTGCAGTGTGCATACTATTTCTGACTTGATGCGAGTTCAGCTCTCTGTGTCACATTTTTAATGCGCTGTGTATTTTACATAAACATTTTTTATTATTATTATTTTTTTTTTCTGTCTCATGATGGATGATCTTTTGATTAAATTTGACACTAAATTCCATCCTTGAATTTAATCCTTTGTCAACAAATCAGGATTTTTAAGGCAAAAAGAGCATGCAAACCTTTTGTTTATTAAAATGTAAAGATAATAATATTAAAAATCCATTAATATTAATATTATTATATGCACAAACGAGCATCTGCTTTAGGATATTTTTATGCGTATGGATGTTTTATAAATCATTCATAGGAAAATTTCAGAAATTAGACTTAATTGGAAATATTTTTTTTACTGAATTTCAAATAAACAAAAAGTCACATCACGTATAATCGTGACAGATCGTTGTATATATAATCATATGAACTCACGCACATCCCCAGTAATTGTAATGTATGTCACTAGTGTTACAGTATGTTGTAATGCTAAATATTTGAAACAACCCAAATTAATTTGTTAAACAACTTCCCTTTGAGAATTTAAGACAAGTTGAAGGTTATTCAGACTTGAAAAAGTTAATAATTACGATGATTTTTAAGAACATTGTTTTCATGAGCTCAAATTGTTGCTATTAAATTTTGTTTTTAAAACGGTCCTAAGAAAAAAATGAATGTTTTTGGCAGTGCAAAATATTCGGAACTTTATTTTTAGAAAATAAGAAGATAGCAGAATTTTGTTCTTAACAATGTTTTGTGAATCCGGCCTTCAATGTTTTTGACCATGAGCGTGTTTATTTTGAGCGATTATTTCCTCAATCCTCAAACTTCCTCGTGCGCATCACATGGATTAGTGTTCTTGCGAAACTGTGCTCAAAGTAGGTTTATTTTGGCCTCATGAACTTGTCGCAGAGATAAGCGGTTCACCCATGGGAAGTCTTCAAAGTGCGAGGTAGTGAGAACCAGCACGAGCGCAACTTGAGTGACTTTCCTGACCGACAGGGTCTTGAAAGACAGGAAGCATTTGGTCTCGGCAGGAAAACCGTGCTTATGTCATCAAGACGGCCAGGAAGTGCATGCGCAGCCTTATCTCCAGACATACAGGATTTACTGTAGGGCGTGGAGAGGGAGGGGATGAAGAACAGTGGACATGATTTGCGCAGAGCTATTGTATATGTAGGACACCCGCTGCGTCAATGCTTGTGTTTGCAGACAGGCTTATCAGCGGAGCGGCAATAAAGACCCCTTCAGAGTGAAAGTGATATGAAACAATGGCCTTCTGGGTCACACCTTTGACTCAGTGGATGTCTAGCATGTTAATACACAAATGCCTTTGTACACAGAGTGTAGCGTAATGAATGACCTGGCTTTTGAGCTTATCTGAAAATGTTTTCACAGATTTATGGGTTTGCAGGAATTTCTTACACTAGATTAGTTACTTATTAGTAGTGCTGTCAAACGATTAATCACGATGAATCACATCCAAAATAAACGTTTTTGTTTACATAATATATATGTGTGTGTACTGTGTATATTTATTATATGTATATAAATACACACACATACAGCATATATTTGGAAATATTTATATTCTTATATTTTATATTATATATAAATATATTGAGCATATAAACATAACATATTTTTCTTAAATATATACATGCATGTGTTTATATTTATATATACATAATAAATATACACATTATATACACATTATGTAGACAAAAGCTTTTATTTTGGATGCGATTAATCGCGATTAATCGGTTTACAGCACTACTTATTAGTTATGTTTTTAGGGGTGTTTTTTAAGGCAAGCATCACTTATTACTGTTGTTCACGTTTAGGGATTTGAATGGCTGTAACACTGACATAGTTTATTCTGTGGACGTGATGGATGTTACATTAAATGTTACCTGAGCACTCTGCTGAAATGAACCAATCTATGCTGGTTTATTAATTAATCTTAAACCAATCTGTGCTGGTTTTCTGGTCTTAACTGGTCTTCTGCCTGGACATTATCAACCTGGGGACTTGAGCAAACCTCCAAGGAGGCTTCAATATGACTTAAAATTATTTCTAATGCCTAGAAAAACCTGGATATATGAGGAAGGCTCATTTTAAAAGTGTGATTTTTAGACCTGGAAAAGTCATACGATATAAAACATGTATAACATGGGCATTTTTATACATGTTTCTAGTTATGCCAAGTGCTACAATTTTTTTATGAGGTATAAATTGTGAGTAAAAAAAAAAGACCAGCAATGTTTTTTTTCAGCAATGCAACTATCAGTAAAACTGATGATTAAAGTCATGTTTTCCTTGACAGACTTCAGGCGTTTAAGGTGCAGTCACGTTTACTGGATTTTTACGTTGAAATCCAGTTATTTCAATGAGAATCTGCGCAATTGGTTCAAGTTGGTCACTCTAATTCACAGCAGAAACGCATTTTTGCATTTCAGCATTAAACGTAGTTGAAACGTAACTGTATATAAACTAAATATTTACAGAAACCTCTGAAATAGCAGATCGATTGAATTGCGTCAGTAAATTGATGTTTTACCTAACAGACTTCGAATGCTTAAACTGCGGCTACATTTACCATTGTTGAGTCAATATTCAATGGCAAAATCCAGTTGTTTTTTTCCAATAGGAATCCATGCAATCAGGAATTTCGCAAACAAGTTCAACTGGTCATGTGAACCATTGACAACATGAACCATAAAGATACATTTTTAAAAACCGATCTAAATTTAAGAGAATATCGGAATCCACAGCACAACTATCATGATAAACGATACACAGGAATAATATCATTGGGATCACTTTCAGAATAATGACCAGCAATGTTTTTTTTCAGCAATGCAACTATCAGTAAAACTGATGATTAAAGTCATGTTTTCCTTGACAGACTTCAGGCGTTTAAGGTGCAGTCACGTTTACTGGATTTTTACGTTGAAATCCAGTTATTTCAATGAGAATCTGCGCAATTGGTTCAAGTTGGTCACTCTAATTCACAGCAGAAACGCATTTTTGCATTTCAGCATTAAACGTAGTTGAAACGTTAACTTTATGTATAAACTAAATATTTACAGAAACCTCTGAAATAGCAGATCGATTGAATTGCGTCAGTAAATTGATGTTTTACCTGACAGACTTCGAATGCTTAAACTGCGGCTACATTTACCATTGTTGAGTCAATATTCAATGGCAAAATCCAGTTGTTTTTTTCTAATAGGAATCCACGCAATCAGGAATTTCGCAAACAAGTTCAACTGGTCATGTGAACCATTGACAACATGAACCATAAAGATAAAGTTTTAAAAACCGATCTAAATTTAAGAGAATATCTGAATCCACAGCACAACTATCATGATAAACGATACACAGGAATAATATCATTGGGATCACTTTCAGAATAAATTTTTTTTTCAAGCTGATGAACGATAAAAACATTGACTGCCAACCAGAATTCAACGTTGGTGTGAACACTAATATAGTTATCATTATCTTATAATTATCATTCTTAATGTGAACAGGCCTTTGCACTCATTTACATTTTATGAGAGAGGGCATTATGTGAATGTTTATGAAACAAATGGGGAACATTTAGCCATTATGGTGTAATGTTATGAATGTGTTTATCTAATATTTCTCCTCCTCATCTGCGCTCAGCCCTCATACTGGTGCAGCAGCCCTCGTGTGGCCCTACTGAAGGAGAAGGAGGAAGAGGAGGAGGCCGAGAAGGTGTCGAAGGGCGAATTCATTGAAGAGGAGCCAGCTGGACTGGTCTCAGGGGTCAAGATCAAACATTTGGCAAAGGTATCATCAGATGCATGGTGTTTTGCTTTAAAGGGGTCATATGATGTTGCTAAAAAGAACATTATTTTGTGTATTTGGTGTAATGAAATGTGTTTATGCGGTTTAAGGTTAAAAAACACATTATTTTCCACATACTGTACATTATTGTTTCTCCTCTATGCCCTGCCTTTCTGAAACGCGTCGATTTTTAAAAAGCTCATCGGTCTGAAAAAGCGAGGTGTGCTCTGATTGGCCAGCTATCCAGTGCATTGTGATTGACCGAATACCTCAAGCGTGAGACGGAAATGTTACACTCCTTACCATACTGTGATGCCTTGTCCCGGTACGAAGAGACAAAAACATTAAAACCCATTACAAACGAGGCATTTGTTGCATCTAGTGGGGACATAATTATGGATTGTAATGACTTCAGGAAACAGTCCTCCATAAAATGTGCTGCACACATCTGAATATTTGGGTTGAACTGTTCTGGAACAGTGTTGTAAATACAACTTAACCACTGATTTCTAGTCCTGTCCCCTTTTGGAAGGCCAAACAAAGTATTTTCGCTTTCACAACGAAACACACAGCATCTTCACAACATAAAGTTACACCTTCTTTCTTTGCGTGAACATTTAGGTGGTGTTATGCAAATCTTCCCACATCGTGATGTAAACATGTGGGGGCGCATTAGAACGAGCCGTTTTAGGAGGGCGTGGACGAGTCTTAACTTTTATAAAGAATAGAAGTTTTGAGACTTTAGTCTTTGCAACTTTAGGGATCTTATCTATTCAAAAACAGCTTGTAACACTCCAAAGAGAAAGGAAAACTCACATCATATGACCCCTTTAATAATATTAGATTCATAGGGGACAGATGGTAGACTCAAGGTCAGTGTGACGAGACATGGATCACCTGTAGAAATGGTTGGAGAAAGTGAACATGTGGATCCTTCTGTCGCAGGTGTTCAAAGTGGGAAATAAGACCAAGGAGGCAGTGAGGGATTTAACTCTCAACATGTTCGAAGGCCAGATCACTGTCCTGCTGGGTCACAACGGAGCGGGCAAGACCACCACACTATCAATGCTGACAGGTAATGAACACAGCAGTGCCATTTTATGTATAAAATAGTGTGACTGTCCCTCTCCTATTGCTTTAGGAAATGTGATTCATTTTAGCGAGTCAGTTTGTTTGAAGGGTTTTAATGAACTGGTTCAACAAATGTTTCATTTGAATCATTTCTGTTTTGTGTTCTTGTAACATCCTACATGATATTGTATATCATCAGTTTTGTGGTGGAATGTTTATGATTCAGTTAAATTATGTTTTTAACATGTTTTAAGTGTTATAGTGTAAATCTTGTGGCAGTTGAAAACAGAAGTGAATCATGTAATCTGATATTAAGTCGAATGTCATCTTAAATATGTAGTTAGCCACTTTATGTTAGTAGCTTATTATGTAATGTAGCTATATTCTTTTAAAAAATAGTATCTTGACTGTTTAACTGCATTAAATTGAGTAATTTGTAGCTATTTTAAAAGTAGCTTCACAACTTGTATATAAACTGATTATAAATTGTTTTTTGTTTTTTTTTTAATATTGATTGACCCCTTAAATATTTTCATAGTTTAGCTACTTTGTTAGCAGCTTGTATAGCTTGTATATTATTGAAAGAGTACCTTCTTACAAGTACTTGGGCATTTGGATTGATGATAAACTTTTGTTCAATGTACATATTGCTAATCTAATCAGGAAACTCAAACTAAAGCTTGGCTTTTATTTTAGAAATAAATCTACCGTATTGGCCCGAATATAAGACGACCCTGATTATAAGACGACCCCCCTTTTTCCAGATGTACCTTTTGGAAAAAGGCTTTTTAAAAACCAAATCTTGTTTTTTCTCAGTAAAACACATTTTGTCTTATTTTCAATTATCAATTATTTTCATATTGCATATTTTTCCTATTTTAATTTTTTTTTGAAAGTATGTTTTTCTTTTGTTTTTACTCGTGATCTACAACACCATTACATTACGTATTTCATGGCACACTCGTTTTATGCGTATTTGGCGCCACCTATTGTTGTGGGTGTATTATTGACATGTCAAAGTCTAGACCCTGAATATAAGACGGCCGCGTTTTTTCAGATGTATTTCCAAGAAAAAAAACATTGTCTTATATTCGGGTAAATACGGTATTTATTATATAAATTGTACTTTTAATGCCAAAAAGAAACCTGTAGAAGCTACCTTCCTAACTGTGCTTGATTATGGTGATATATTATACATGCATATGGCCTCCTCTATCTTAACAAGCCTTGATTCGGTATACCATGCTTCACTACGTTTTATTACAAATGCAAAATCCTGTACTCATCATTGCATTCTATACGAGATGGTGGGTTGGACATCATTAGCTTTACGTAGAAAACAGCATTGGTACATTTGTATCTATAAAGCAATGTAAGGTGAACTTCCAGCTTATCTCTGTACTCTTCTTTGTCTTTGTTCTGGCAATTACCAGCTACGCTCTTCCAAGTGTTTGCTTTTTAACATACCTCGAGTTTGTACAGAACTGGGGAAAATTGCATTTTCATATTAATTTGCAAAAAGATTTAAAACTAGATACATTTGTCTCTATTGGTGAATTTAAAGGCATCATAAAGAAAGTGGTATTGGAAGCTTGTGATTGTTTTTGTTGAGAGGATGTTTAACTATTGTTGTAATGTGTACTTCTTGTATTTTAAAATTGTCTTACTGTATGGCTGCTACCTTGGCCAGGTCTCTCTTGAAAAAGAGATTTTAAATCTCAGTGAGACTTCCTGGTTAAATAAAGGTAAAAATTGTTTTTTAAAATTATATATATATATATATATAGCTACAAGCTAGTCTAGCTTTTAATATACCTGAAATTATGATTAGCTTTTAGCTAGTTTGAATGTAGCTTCATAACATTTAATTTTTTCATTTTAATTTTAGTTAAAGTAATATTCTATAAAATTCAGTTTTTAGTTATTTTAAGTGTAGTATTTTTGTCTATATGGCTATATGTTTTATTAATTTAATTTCAGTTTTTATTTTAGTTATTTTAGTACAGTGTTTTGTTTTATATTATACGTTTTTTTAATATCATTTCAGTTAAAGTTTATTTTAAGTAACGAATGGTTTTTATGGTTTTAGTTCAAGTTTAGTAAACTTTTTAGTAAACTTTGTTGGGTTTTGTTATTTTATTAGGTCTTTCTCTATATGTCTAGATGGTTTTATTCATTTTTATTTTCAGGTTTTAGTTATTTTAATGAATCAAGTTAATCTAAATAAATAAGAAATATTTCACTAGGAACTAAGTTTTTTTTATATAGTTGTGAAAGTCTTTTTTTTTATGGTTCTAATTTTAGCCTAATTATTATAACCTTGCCAGCTGTGAGGTGAATCAAACTTTGATTTTAAGCAGAAAGCTATGTGAAAATTGGACAACAAGACAAAGAAGACTGTGTACTTAACAGCTTAAATGAGGGAAAGAACCCATGAAGCATTGTGGATGAAATTCAAATAAAAAAACAATGGAGACATACGAAATGATTCATTTAAAGTTACTAATATAGAAACAATGGTTTTTAAGTTTGTTGCACAATATGCAAATACAAGTGAATATATAAGTAGTTCGAGAGCGTTGGGAGATTTGCTTGTTGCGATTCTCTGATTGGTGGAGATTCCTCTGCAGAAAATTTAGTAATGTAGTTGTTCACCAGGAATTTGAAAAAGTTGAAATAATGTTGAACAATGGCTTCAACAAAAGCATATACAATCCATAAACAAAGTTATTATTAAAAATCAGTAGCCTATGGAGAAAATGAATGGCATTTTTACTTCTGGAGCCAACTCTTGCACTGTATTCAGCATTCAGATGGATCTTCACATACCTTGTCTCTTCTCTTAAGCTGAAGGGTTATCCTCGCAAAAAGATCCCTGATGAGGTGGACCGCATCCTTCGGATCCTGAATTTGGAGGACAAGCGTCATGCGCGATCCAAAACCCTCTCTGGCGGGATGAAGAGGAAGCTTTCCATCGGCATTGCTTTAATTGGAGACTCAAAGGTCAGGTGTATTTCACGGCACATTTTATATTTAGCAGATGTTTTTGCATTTGTGTTCTGTTTATTAATTTCCATGTTGGTCCAGTTTGGATTTTCCATCATTACATAAAAGTTTCCCATTTGCTTTAGCCACTCTAATGCTAACACAGTCTATGTGCTTTTGTTTATTTCCCTGTAGGTGGTGATGCTGGACGAGCCCACCTCAGGAATGGACCCCTCAGCCCGCCGGGCCACCTGGGACCTGCTGCAGGGCGAGAAGCGTGGCCGCACCATCCTGCTCACCACGCACTTCATGGACGAGGCCGACCTGCTGGGAGATCGGATCGCCATTATGGCCAGCGGAGAGCTCCAGTGCTGCGGCTCGTCTCTCTTCCTCAAGAACAAATACGGTGAGACTGCTGCAAGATCATGACAGGAACAGAAAGATGTTCTCACAGGACGTTTGTGCAGAAGATTATATTTCAAATTTGACAATTATATTTCTGTTGTCTTTAGTTGCGCTTTGGCACTCTCGCAACACATAAGTGTGAGTTACCGCTATTGCGCTGTCTTTTCCAGATCGTTTGATATGTACACTTATGTATACTTTTTAACCCAAATGACCCTTGTTGTTTTCAGGGTACATCACAGCAGCATCCATCCATTATTATTATTTTTTAAAGGGATAGTTCACCCAAAAATGAAAATTTGATGTTTATCTGCTTACCCCCAAGGCATCCAAGATGTAGGTGACTTTGTTTCTTCAGTAGAACACAAACGAAGATTTTTAACACAAACTGTTGCAGTCTTTCAGTCTTATAATGGCAGTCAATGGGCTCCACGGCTTCGAGAGTAAAAAAAACATACACAGACAAAACCAAATTAAACCCTGCGGCTCGTGACGATACATTGAGGTCTTAAGACACAAGACGATCGGTCTGTGTAAGAAACTGAACAGTATTTATATAATTTTTTACCTCTGATTCACCGCAATGTCCAAATGTCCTGAGCGCGTTCACAACATCCGGCGCGTGATGTCAAATAAATACGGTTGGGCAAAAAATTCAACGTTGTCTGATGATATATCAAAATCGTCTCTTCCATTGTGATGACCTGTACTTCTAAACATCTTTAGATCATCGCAGTTCCAGTGAACACGTCCGCAATCTCTCTGCACTGTATAAATAATGAGTGACGTATACGCGCGACAGATCGCTTCCGCACATGCGTCTACTATCATAGATATGTATAGATGCCCTATTCGACCGCTCCGTATACGTTGACGCTTCCGCCATTTTGGAACGTATCTTAGTGCTTAGTGACCATAGAAACAGTCACTAATGAGGCATCTACTTTTATATATCTATGTCTACTATGCCAGAGCATGTACACGCGTCACACGCCGGTTGTTGTGAATGCGCTCAGACATTATATAAATACTGTTCAGTTTCTTGCACAGACCGATCGTTTCGTGTCTTAAGACATCAATGTATCGCCACGAGCCGCAGGGTTTAATTTGGTTTTGTCGGTGTATGTTTTTTTTACTCTCAAAGCCGTGGAACCCATTGACTGCCATTGTAAGACCGACAGACTGCAACGGTTTGAGTTAAAAATCTTCGTTTGTTTTGCCCTGGGGGTAAGCAGATAAACATAAAATTTCCATTTTTGGGTGAACTATCCCTTTAAGTTATATTTATGGGCTTTTTATGCCTTTATTCGGACAGGACAGTAGAGAGCAGACAGGAAATCACTGGGTAGAGAGAGAGGGGAACGGGATTGACAAAGGACCACGAGATGGGATTCGAACTCGGGTCGCTGCGAGTGCAGCTGTGCTGTATATTTGCGCACTAACCATGAGGGCACTGGCGCCAGCCCATCTATTATTTTAATATGCAAAACCAATCATAGCAGTTGGCATTTACTTCCATTTACTTGAATGCGCCTCGCCTATAAAAAACTGACTGTTCTGCAGAAAGGGTCAAAAACATGACACAAAATAGCCTATTACTGCTAAATTCTGATGCTTTTTGATGTACAAATCTTGTTTACACTATAAGTGGACCTGAGAGAACATTATAAAATAATGATAATAAAAACAGCAGTTCATGACCCCTTTAAAAGTAGTGTTTTGCTCCAATAACAACTTTGCTTCTAGCTAGTAGTCTCCAAAAACAATATTTATCTGATTTAATCTTGTATTTCTACAGGTGCTGGTTACCACATGGTTATAGTAAAGGACGCGTTTTGTAACGTGTCCGAGATCACCCGTCTAGTGCACATGTATGTGCCTGATGCCACTCTTGAGAGCAGTGCAGGCGCTGAACTCTCCTACATATTGCCCAAAGAGAGCACCAGCCGGTAAGACAACACTGACTTCACATATCTACTGCATAGTGTAGTGTGCACTGTGTTTAAAATAGTGAAACCAAATGATTTATGCAATGCATTTCAAACAGTAGTAAGAAACATTGTCCACTTATTATGTTGCATGTTTAATGCAGCGAAAAGTAGTTGGTCATCCAGTTTTTCAGTGCATGAAGAAGTCTGCATACTGGCAACAATGCTGCATACTACAAAAACATCTGATTTGAAGAGATTACATGTTAGACTTGACAGGAATGCAAACATCAAGGTCTCGTCCTCATTGCCTTTAATCAATAACCTTGATTGCACAAACTCTTACAAGAGACAATGACTTATAAAAAATGGTTTGATGTATCTAGATAAAAGAAGCACATGAGACTTTGGTCTTGGTTCTTTGCTCTGGTTCTTGTGAGCTGCCGTAGCAACAGACAAACTAAATTTACCCATTGATCTGTTTTTTAGTGAAGGTCTCGAAACATCAGTCTGCTCTGTTCATCAGACATGTGTGTTTCTCGTCCCTGATTCACTAAACCACCGTCAGTGAGAGACAAACATCCTTAAAGCACTTCTTCAAAGAAATAATGCATCTGAAAAGTGAATTTATATCATTTTTAATTGTCCTTATGTTCCTTAAATTATCCAAAATATTATTTTAATGGAACCAGGGTTATGTTGTTCACTAAAACTAAAATCTTAAAATAAAAATAAACATCAACTGAAATAAAATGTTGAATATATGTAATATTTAAAAAGTATATAATAATATATATATAATAAAAAAATGACCCAAACTATAAACTGAAACTTTATAAAAACGATATAGACATTATATATGAAATATATATAAAAATAATAAAAAAATGACCAAAAACACAACGTTAACATGAAAATATAAAATGATTTCAATCAAAATATTAACAAAAATATAAATGTATTGCATTGAACTAAAAAAGCATTTTATAAAGTTGATCAAGCTCCAAAAATTGGCAAAAGTACCATAAATATATTCTAAAAGTAGTCCATAATTGTTCATATTTTGCAAATGCTGACAACTATTTTACAGCGCTATCAAAGGGTATTAGTAGACTTCTGCTCTAGCTTATTAATAATTGATTGACTATTTTTGAGGTGCTTCATACAAGTTTTCAGTGACATTAGAATAATAAGTTTGCATTTTTAACTAACAAAAAATAGCATTAAGATGAATATATGTGGATGGTTTTGGCAGAAGTGATTTCAGTTATTGATATCCATACGTGTTCAGGTTTGAGTTATTACTGTGTTGTTTCTCGGCAGGTTTGAGCTGCTGTTTGCTGAGCTGGAGATGAATCGAGACGAGTTGGGCATCGCCAGCTATGGGGCGTCCGTTACCACTATGGAGGAGGTTTTTCTCAGGTACTTCACCACGAGACCACCACAAATAATGAAGAATCTCTAAAGATACTGTGTGCTGTGACCTGTTCCCACAGATTTGTATTTTTTCCTTGTATTATTTATAGCATTACTATACTGTATATATAGCATTTAATATATATATATACATATATTTTCAATTTTCATTTAAATTGTAGTGTAAATTAAATGATTTAGTGTATTATTAAATATTTAGTCATTTTGTTGTGCTCCTCACTTTTATTGGTTTTTAAAGCTATATTTCTATATAGCTTACATACATTTTTTTTATTTTATTCATCTTAATCTTATTCAAGTTAGTTGCCAAGGCATCTCTAATTCTTGTTTCTTTTTTAAGTTTTTCATCAAATCTTTATTTTATTTCAGTTAGCAAAAATAATTTTGAATAGTTTTAGTTTTAATTACCAATAACAACACTGTCTCACTCTCCTTTTAAATCTCACAATAGCTCCAAAGCTGCGTATTCATTTCAATAATGCCACAAACAAAAGAAAATACATGAATATTTGCATAAATTCAATCATGTAGCACAGATGAGGGCTTTTCTTGTTTACATATCAATACCAATAAACTACATTAGCGTGTTTGCTGAAATGCAAAAAGCTTGAAATTGAAGTGAAAAATGTATTGCTGGAAAAAAGCTAAACTATTTCAACAGCCATTGTGTAACCAGGATGCTCCCTGAGAAAGATTTGAACACTGACCGTATCCAGTCTAAATTCACGCCACAGATTTGAAATGCTCTTTCAGAAAAAGAGGTCTTCTGAGACTTAAAGAACTGCTGAGTTAGATATACGAACTGATTCGTTCAAAAGGACTGATTTGCATGACTTCTCAACCCTACAGAGGACTGAGAAGTGTGATTTTGCAGGACTAAATTACAGACCTGTGCTCTCAAAACATTCCCTGCAGAAACACGCTCGGTCTCTAGTGTGTCATTTACAAGAGCGTTTTTAACCACTGCTCCCTTTTCATCTCCACAACATTTTTCGTAATGGTTTTGGAGAGCTCAAGTGCAGTCCTGAATCTTCTGTCCCACTTTAAACGGCCATTAGCTGTAGGACGGGGTGCAGATTGACAGATTCTGATAGCGTCATTTTTGTGAACCCTTCTACATTTTACATAACCGCTTTTGTGTAGCACATACAATGGCCGCCCAGCTGTGTCCCAGTAAGGGCCACTTTCTTTCATGCAGATCCTCATTTTATGTAACCGTTTGTGTCTTTGTGCTCACTCTCTCAGGGTCGGGAAGCTGGTGGACTCCAGTCTGGATATTCAGGCCATCCAGCTTCCGGCTTTGCAGTATCAGCATGAGCGGCGGTCACATGACTGGACCATGGACGACTCCAGCAGCATCAGCGGCATGACGGACGTGACGGATTTCACTGACAGCGGCACGATGATCTCAGAGGACGGCTCCAACATCAAACTCAACACTGGGGTCAGTGACTTCGGCGCTTCTCACAGAAAACTTACTGTGCTTTTAGAAATTAGCTGCATTCACTTTTCTAAGTAGTCGACCTAAACCCTACTGACTGAGAGTGAAAGATTCAGAATATTATAGAGACTTCTGGATTCTTGTGACTTGGCATCCTAACAAAGATTTGTATAGACAAGCACTATTCACATGGTCATAAATATTATCGTTAGTATATTATTTCTCTAGAACCTCTAAATGCCACTGTACGTTTTCCAGTATTTTTCCTCAAGAATATCAAAATAGGGCTTATACCTTTATAAAATGTTCATCCATCTCAGGAGGTCAAATTAAATGTTAATAGTGGTTTAAATAAATGTTTATGTTTTAAATGTTACTTCCCAAGTAAATGTTTTATTTATTTATTTTAACTAATTTAATACCCTGATTTGTGTGATTTTTTTTTCTTTCTTCTAGCATAAATATCAAATAAAATAGATGTAATTATTATAAAAATGTAATAATATAATAAAATACAAAAAAATTAAATTAAAATACCAGTATGGCTAACAAATGACTACTTATGTGGGGGAACATCATGTTACAATATTGTTTTGGTAATAATGTTTGGTAAAATAAGTTTGTTAATTAATGATTAAAAAAAACTAAATAAAAAAAAATAAAAATGTTCTTGCTCACCAAGGCTGCATTTATTTGATAAAAAATACAGTAAAAACAGTACTATTTGTGAAATATTATTACAATTTAAAATAACTGTTTACTATTTGAAAATATTATAAAATATAATTTATTCCCGTGATGCACAGCTGAATTTTCAGCATCATTACTCCAGTTTTCAGTGTCACATCATTCTAATATGCTGATTTGCTGCTCAAGAAACATTTCATATTTTTAATCAATGTTGAAAACGGTTGTGCTGCTTCATATTTTGTGGAAACTGTAATACATTAATTTTTTCAGGATTCTTTGAATAGAAAGTTCAAAAGAACAGCATTTATTTGAAATAGAAATCTTTTACATTTATTTAGATAATTTATTTTGATCATTCATGATTTTCTGCATGTGTTTATCCTCAGGCCGGGCTCTATATGCAGCAGTTCTATGCTATGTTCCTGAAGAGGGCGCTCTACAGCTGGCGCAACTGGAAAGTGATGGTGGCTCAGTTTCTGGTGCCGCTCATTTTCACAGTGTTGGCTCTTGTAGTGGCCCACACCCTCCCTGGAAGCCAAATCACGCCCCTGCTCCGTCTGCCGCTAAAACAATATGGCCCTACTCACGTACCCGTGGCTGTAGATGTCAATGCTGGGCCGCTGGCTACAGCTCTGGCTAAGATCTACACAGCACAGCTGCCTTCCCAGAATGCCATTGCTGCCACTAACATAACAGGTAATAAAAAAAACGAATGAATAAATAAACAGTAGCTGCCTCAAAAACATCCTAACCTGTGGTTTGTCTGATCAGATTTGTCAGAGTACGTGCTATATAATGCCATGAGGGAGGGCGGAGCTTTCAATGAGCACTGCGTGGTGGGTGCGACCTTCAGGAGCCGATCCAGGAAGAACACTGAGGTCATCGGCTACTTCAACAACCAGGGCTATCACACCCCCGCTACGGCACTCATGCTGGTTGACAATGCTCTCTACAAACTACTAGCTGGACCCGATGCCTCAATCCAAACTGGAAATTACCCCATGCCACGCAACATGTCCGAGACGGCCCAGAGCCAGCTTTCTGAGTATGTAACCTCTTTGAGAGCATTTAGTGGTGCTTGCCAAGTAATGAAATCTGTTTTATTTTTTCCCAAATTCTAACTTTCCATTTTAATGCATACAAAACATGGTAAAAATGTTTTGTTTTTTTTCCTGGCAGTTAACAGTATTTTCTGATTTATGGAGTGATAATTAGAGATCTAAAATCCCCTTTAATTTTAGTTTAATTTTTCAAGTAAACTTTAATTTTTTTTTCATATATCAGAAATTATATTAAACTTTTCCTAGATTCTGTTTATTTATGATTTAATACAATTCTTTATAAAAAAAAAAATGGTGGTAATCAAATTAATGCAAAAAATAAATTTTTTTGATCAAATTGCCATTTTACAAACTGTTTTATTTTTTAGCAAAAAGAGTGCTGCACAACAGAGGTTTACTGCTTAAATAAATGTAAAAAATGTACAAAAAATTGTGATATTCCTTAAAGTAATGTTTTAATATATTGTTTTTATTATTGTGAAGTACATTCTACTGTACAATAGTAATATATTTGTCATAATTTCTTCAAGTTAAACTGAACTTCATGTAACAGTCTTTTGCTTTTTAATATTCATAGACACTAGTCCATATCATGTCTTGATTTTGTGCTGTCCATGATTCTGTCAGCGTTTATGCATCACGAAAATCAGCCTGAGGAGTCAGAACAAACCCAGAACCCTAAGTGAAGTTAACTTGGGACACCTAGTCGTTTAGTTGGTATTTCATCTTCATTTTTGACTCTACAGGGGCCAGACAGGCTTTGTCATCGCCATAAACCTCATGTTCGGCATGGCATCATTAGCCAGCACCTTTGCCCTGCTCCTCGTCTCTGAGCGATCGGTGAAGTCCAAACATGTGCAGCAAGTCAGCGGGGTCTACCTCTCCAACTTCTGGTTCTCCGCCCTGCTGTGGGACCTCATCAACTTCCTGTTGCCCTGCCTGCTCATGCTGGTCAGTATGAATGTACTGTCTAGGTTCTGTCAGTGGTTCTTAATATGGAGGCCCCATCACAGTTGCAAGGGTGCCGCTAAATGCTTTCAAATAATACAAAGTATGCTTTAAAATAAGCTAAAACGTATAATGATTTAAATGCATTGGATATATGAGGGCACTTTGTTATTTCTAGGTGGTCTTCCGAGTGTTTTCAGTGAAAGCATTTGTGGCCGAGAACCACCTGGTGGACGTTCTGCTTTTGCTGCTTCTGTATGGCTGGGCGGTGATTCCCCTCATGTACCTGCTCAGCTTCCTGTTTTCCACGGCTGCCACCGCCTACACGCGCCTCACCATCTTCAACATCCTCAGCGGCACAGCCACCTTCCTCGCGGTCACCATCATGACCATACCTGGTGAGACGCGCACATCCGCACTTGCATTTCAATTCTTGCTAGAATGTCTGTTCACACACCTTGCATTCTTGTTGTTGTCTTCCCTCAGAGCTAAAGCTAGTAGACATGTCTCACCTCCTGGATAAGATCTTCCTGATCTTCCCAAATTACTGCTTGGGCATGTCCTTCAGCGAGTTCTACCAGAACTACGAGATCATCACCTTCTGCACCTCCAGCACCTTTGCCGAGATACTTTGCAAGTACAAAAGTGAGTGCCTGATAATCACCCTGAAAAACCACCTGACCTGAAAATCATGAGCTCGTGCTAGGTCAGTAGGCCGATACTGATCCAATTCCAGTGCAGTTTTAAATCAATATAGTTTGTAGCTTTTTAAATCAATGTAGAATTTCTGTGTTGACCTCACTTTTTCTACCAAATAAAGACAACTTCATTTTAATGAAAAATAACAAATGAGAAAAAATTATAAATAAATAAATATATATATATTATCATATTCTATGACAAAAATACTACTATAAACAAGGTTAGTGTATAATTCAGCATAAAATCTATTCTAGAAAAATCATGAGTGCACAATAATTTGATCAAATCTGAATATTTAGTGAAAAAACACTATTTAGTGGGGAACAAATAAAAGTGGATAAGTGTAGGATTAAATCTGGTAAAATGTTAAACATTTTGTATTGTAAAATATATTCATGAAAAACAAGTAAATATATTAATATGAAAAACAAGTAAATATATTCATATATAGTGGTTCCTGAGGACTGGAGTTGAGAACCACTGATATAGATGGCTAGATATAATGGAATTATTGGTTAGATGTGATGGATGGATGGTTAGATATAATGGATAGATGGTTAGATTTGATGGACTGTTGATTAGATAGGATGGATTGTTAGATATAATGGAAAGATGTGATGAGTTAACCATCACATCTTTCCAGATGGATGAAGAAGAATGGATGGTTAGATATGATGGATGGATGTTAGATATGATGGATTGATGTTAGATATGATGGATGGATGTTAGATATGATGTATAGATGATTAGATATGATAGATGGATGGTAAGATATGATGGATGGATGGATGGTTAGATATGATATATAAATGGTTAGATATGATGTATAGATGATTAAATGTGATATAGATAGTTAGATATAATGGAATTATTGGTTAGATGTGATGGATTGATAGATGGTTACATTTGATGCATGATGATGGATAGTTATATATAATGAAAGATGGTTATGTATGATGGATGGATGGCTGGTTAGATATGATGGTTAACTATGAAGAATTGATAGTTAGAAATTATAGATGGTTAAATATGACAATTTCCACACCACAATCTGTCAAGCACATATTACCAGCAAACATACACTCGTTCACATCCTTCTCTCATTTGTTGAAGCCCTAAGACTGGCAAGAGCGGATTCCAAATCGTCAATACTTATCTTACTAGATCTGTCTGCTGCTTTTGACACAGTTAACCACCAGATCCTCCTGTCAACCCTATTGGCAAAGGGCATCTCAGGAACCACACTCCAATGGTTTGAGTCTTACATCTCAGATAGGTCCTTCAAGGTATCTTGGAGAGGTGAGGTGTCCAAGTCGCAACATTTAACTACTGGGGTGCCTCAGGACTCAGTTCTTGGACCACTTCTCTTCTCTGTCTACATGGCATCACTAGGTTCTGTCATTCAGAAACATGGCTTTTCATATCACTGCTATGCTGATGACACTCAACTCTACCTCTCATTCCATACTGATGATCCGAAGATAGCTGCTCGCATCTCAGCTTGTCTAACAGACATTTCTTGCTGCATGAAGGACCATCACCTTCAACTCAGCCTTGCCAAGACAGAACTGCTTGTGGTTCCATCAAACCCATCGTTTCATCACAATTTCCCCATCCAGTTAGGCGCATCAACCATAACTCCTTCAAAAACAGCCAGATACCTTGGAGTTATGATTGATGATCAGGTGACTTTCTCAGACCACATTGCTAAAACATGCCCAGTTCTGCAGATTTGCTTTATTCAACATCAAGAAGACCAGGCCCTTTCTTTCGGAACATGCTTCACAACTCCTTGTTCAAGCTCTTGTTCTGTCCAGGCTGGACTACTGCAATGCTCTCTTGGCAAACCTTTACAATTAATCCAGAATGTGGAACGCTTTGGATAAAAGTGTCTGCTAAATGACTAAATGTAAATGTATGGTTAGATATGATATAGATGGTTAGATATAATGGAGTGGATGTTTGGAAATGATTGATGGATGTTAGATATGATGTATAGATGGTTAGATACAATGTATAGATGGTTAAATATTATATAGATGTTAGAATGATGGTTGGTTAGATATGATAGATGTTAACTATAAAGAATGGATGGTTAGATATGATGGATTATGGTTAATTATGTAGAATGGATAGTTAGAAATGATGGATGAATGGTTATTTGATAGATGGTTAGATATGATGGATTATAGTTAACTATGAAGAATGGATGATTAGATAAGATGGATGGATGGTTAGATGTTATATATAGATGGACAGATATGATAGATATAAGATATGAAAATTTTTAAGGAAACATTTTCCTGTCATTTAGTTGTGGTGGATTTGATGTGGAATTATCTTATCAATTAGAAATGTGGTTTCCTGCTTCGTTTCACTTCGCTTATGCAAATGTGAAGCCCTGGATATTGAATTTTAGTTTTTCTGTAATATGTCAGCCTGTGTGTGTGTCTATGCTAATTAAATAATCCACTGTGTTTATGGTCTCGATAGAGCTGTAAGACCAGCACCGCTAGCTGGTAAATCTTTTGAATATTGTCATAAATGAAATCTCAATCAACAGCACTGATATTATTGTGACTGACGTCACTTAAAAGCAGCTAGCAGTGCAGGCATGGGTGATTAGCATCATGTGGCACACTTAATGTGGACTAGGTAGTCTTTCTTATAGTCATTTTGGCTGGTCATCTGCAGATATCACATATCAAGTGAACTACTTTTCCATGGATGAACCCGGAGTGGGCCGCTTCCTGGTGGCCATGTCCATACAAGGTGTTGTCTTCATCATCCTGCTTTTCCTCATCGAGCTCCGGTGTGTCCACATACTACTCAACCTCTGCAGGAGACGCAAGAAGGTGGGAGAGGAATGTAAACATGGGATATAGTGCTCTTATTTTATTGGTTTGAATGCTAACAATCACAGCTGTGGGTGTGTGTTTTTGTCAGGTTTTGCTGTTGGCAGAAGAAGCTCTCCAGCCTGAGGACAGAGATGTTGCGGAGGAGAGGAAGAGAGTTTTGGAGTGCCAGCCGGTGGTTGAGTCAATGGTGGGCAGCCCGCTTATCCTACAGGAGCTCAGCAAGGTATGCTGTTCACAAACCACAGTATGTTAATGTGTTATACTTCAAGGTTTCAATTTCTACCTATGTTTTCAAACATTTCAAAGTCGAGTTCTCCAAAAGGTTATCAGATCATCTTCAGAACATGCTATGAGAATGTATTTTGCGGTGCTTTACTGTATTGACATGCCAGTTCCACTGTATCATTGCCACAATGCCCTGAGTGTACAAAACCAGTCGGGTAATGCCACCTATTGGCCAAAGTGCATAAAACATGCATAAAATCTGTTAAAATCTCTAAATCACATTTTGGCCCAGGGTCATGCTTCTTGATTAACTATGATTAACAATTTTTTTATGGTCCCTTTTATGGCTTTCTGCTATTTTGGGCAATTTTTTAGATAGTTCTGCAACAAAATTTGTCCAGTCTTATTCAAGATTAAGGCCCAATCCCAATTCTATTTTATACCCCTTCCCCTTCCCCTACCCCTCCGCCTACCCCTTCCTCTTGTCCCTTGAAACAGAGTGTCAAGGGGTAGGGGTGAAAATATTCCCCTAAGAATTGGGACACCACTACTATACGTCACACGTCATCATACGTCGTCTAGCTCCTACAAATACACACACCTATACTGGTGTGCTGGAGTGCATTAGAGCCTTTAATTACCGTTCTATATTAATGCGCTGCTTACTGACACACACACACACACACACACACACACATATCGGAGATCGCGCAGCTCACACATCCAGGAGAAAATAAACTTGTCAACGCTGTCCCACGACTTTTATTAATAACAGTTTAAATACTGAATCGATACATTATATTTTCCAGCAACGAGAGGATAAAATCGCAGTTTTTTTAGGTAAACTCACTCTAAAAATAGAAACACACAGACGCGCATACACGCAATTTTCATCTCTCTCTCTCTCTCTCTCTCTCTCTCTCAAGGGTTTAGCGATTTCTAATCATTTGGGGGATTAGCCCCCCTCAATGTCTACGGTGGTTATCGCCCTGATCAGACATGAAAATATGTTGTGGCATTATTGTGCAGTCTATAATGATATGATGCAAATATTAGCGATTTTTTGCAAACATTTCTTTGAGTAACATGACCGTAAATATGAACTCACGATTGAATGTAACATAAAACAAATAATTACTTTTCGTTAAAATCTTTATTAATGACAAAAATGCTTACATTTATGTGTCTTTTTGTTCGCTCGGGCAGCCATGTTGCCCCTGAAGCCGGTTTACGCTGAGATAATTCATACCCCTTCGTTTGAA
>NW_015505486.1:728492-741984 GCF_001515645.1 Sinocyclocheilus grahami
CTCTCTCTCTCTCTCTCTCTCTCTCTCGAATTGGCAATATTAGAGAAAAGGTGTTTAGGGATTTCTAATTATTGGGGGGACTAGCCCCCCTCAATGTCTACGGTGGTTATCGCCCTGATCAGACATGAACATATGTTGTGGCACTATCGTGCAGTTTATAATGATATGACGTTAGTTAGCAAATATTAGCGATTTTTTGCAAACATTTCTTTGAGTAACATGACCGTAAATATGAACTCACGACTGAATGTAACATAAAACAAATGATTACTTTTCGTTAAAATCTTTATTAATGCCAAAAATGCTTACATTTATTTGTCTTTTTGTTCGCTCGGGCAGCCATGTTGCCCCTGAAGCCGGTTTACGCTGAGATAATTCATACCCCTTCGTTTGAAGTGTGGTCCCGAAAAATCTTCATTTGAAGGGCTATCTAGCCCTTCCCCTACCCCTCCAACCAAAAGAGAATTGAGACACCCCTACCCCTTCACGTGAACGCGCGAAATGGAGGGTTAGGGGAAAGGGGAAGGGATAAAGGGGTAGAATTGGGATTGGGCCTAAGTCATAATCAAAGGAAGCCTCACAAAAGCCACTAAATGGGATTTTTGGTATACAGCAACATTCTCCAGAAATAAACAAATTGCTGGCAATTATCCAATAAGGATGTGTTGTAGTCTGTCCATCCATCCATCCATATGCTCTGGATGTATTTACAAAGGTTTTGCATATTTTTACAAAACAATTATAATTGCCACAATGCACTGAAATGCCATGAAAATTAGGTCAAAGCATCCCCTTCATATAAAAAATCTGAAGTTCTGTAAACAAACAAATCTGTTACCAGACAAATTAGTTTTAGTTGACTGTTTTTGACCCTTTTTTCCTTTTTCCTAAAATCTGTGGTTGTGTTTCACTAGGTATATTCAGGCTGGAAGTCGCTGTTAGCGGTGGACCGTTTGTCTTTGGCCGTTGGGAAAGGCGAGTGCTTTGGTTTACTGGGATTTAATGGAGCAGGGAAGACTACGACATTCAAAATGCTGACAGGAGATGAAAGCATAACTTCAGGAGATGCCTTTATTGACGGCTACAGTATCCTCCAGGATGTGAAAAAGGTTCAGTATTTTGTTATCTCATTGCTATTTCATGTAAAATAGTTCCTTAACTGGAAATTAATTTTTAGAGATGAGATATTTAGATTTGTTTAGTCCTAGTAGTTACAAGTAAATGGTTTAACACAGTATTAAATATGACTTTGCTTCAGGTGCAGCAGAGAATTGGCTACTGTCCCCAGTTTGATGCGGTGCTAGATCACATGACAGGGCGGGAAACCCTGAGCATGTATGCCAGACTGAGGGGCATCCCAGAGAAATATGTCACAGCCTGTGTAGAAAATGTCCTGCGTTCCCTGCTGCTCGAACCTCACGCTGACAAACTTGTCCGCAGCTTCAGGTATGAACATGACTTCTGAGAGAAAGTGGATAGATGGATGGATGATCAGTGGTTTGATGTGATTGATGGGTGGTTAGAAATGATGGCCAATTAGATTTGATGGTTATATGAGGGTTAGATATGATATATAGATGGTTAGATGGGATAAATGGATTGATAAATATGATACAAAGATGGTTAGATATGATTTATGAATGGTTAGATATGAAGGATGATTTGGTTTTATGGATAGATGAGTGTTATATATGATATATAGATGTTAGATGTGATGATGGATGGTTAGATACAATGGATGATAAAGTTTGATGTTAGTCTTGTTAGATAATGGTTAGATGTAATGAATAGATGTTTAAACATGATATGTGAATGTTATGATATGTGAATGATTAGTTAGTGGTTAGATATGATGAAAAATTAATGGTAAAGTATGATTGGTTAGATATGATTGGGTTAATAAATAAGATTCATGGGTGGTTAAATATGATTTATAGGTGGTTAGATATGATGATGAATGGATGGTAAATTATGATATATGGATGTTTACATATGATTCATGGTTTGTTACATATGATTCATGGGTGGTTAGATATGATGATGAATGGCTGGTGAAATATAATAAATGGATGGTTAGATATGATTCTTGGATGGTTATATATGATTAGTGGATAGTCATATATGATTAATGGATGGTTAGATATGATTCATGGGTGGTTAGATATGATTTGTTGATGTTAGATGATTTCTGGATGTTAGATATGATTGGTGGATATTTAGATATGATACATGGGTGATTAGAAATGATTAATGGATGTTAGATATGATTAATGGGTGATTAGATATGAGTCATGGATGTTAGATATGATTCGTGGATGGTTAGATATGATTAGTGGATGATTAGATATGATTCTTGGATAGTTGGATATGATTAGTGGATGGTTAGATATGATTTGTTGATGTTAGATATGATTGGTGGATCGTTAGATATGCTAAATGGGTGATTAGAAATGATTCATGGATGTTAGATATGATTAATGGGTGATTAGATATGAGTCATGGATGTTAGATATGATTCGTGGATGGTTAGATATGATTAGTGGATGGTTAGATATGATTTGTTGATGTTAGATATGATTGGTGGATCGTTAGATATGCTAAATGGGTGATTAGAAATGATTCATGGATGTTAGATATGATTAATGGGTGATTAGATATGAGTCATGGATGTTAGATATGATTCGTGGATGGTTAGATATGATTAGTGGATGGTTAGATATGATTTGTTGATGTTAGATATGATTGGTGGATCGTTAGATATGCTAAATGGGTGATTAGAAATGATTCATGGATGTTAGATATGATTAATGGGTGATTAAATATGATTCATGAATGTTAGATATGATTCGTGGATGGTTAGATATGATTTGTGGGTAGTTAGATATGATGTATGGATGATGTATGGTTAAATATGATGAATGGATAGCTACAGTGCCTTGCGAAAGTATTCATACTCCTTCATTTCTTTTCACATTTTGTTATGTTGCTGCCTTAAGTTAAACTGCTTTAAATTACTTTTTTGCCTCCCACATTAATCTACACTCCATACAAGATAATGACAAAGCAAAAACAGAACTGTCACAACTACGTAAATTTATTAAAAATAAAAACTGAAATAAGTACATTGCATAAGTATTCATTCACTAAATAGTATTCAGTATTCACTAAATATTTAGCTGAAGAACCTTAACAGCCTCAAGTCTTTTTGGGTATGATGCGACAAGCTTTGCACATCAGCATTTGGCAATTGTCTGCCATTCTTCACCTCTCAAGCTCTATCAGGTTTACGCTGAGATAATTCATACCCCTTGAATTATTAGGACAGATGCACATTTTTAGGTTTCTCCAGAAATATTTGATTGGGTTCAATCCCAGGCTGTGGCTGGGCCACTCAAGGACATTCACAAAGTTGTCTATAAGCCACTCTTGCTGTGTGTTAGGTTCATTGTCCTGTTGGAAGGTGAACCTTCTGCCCAGTCTGAGGTTCTGAATGCTCTGGACTGGGTTTTCATTAAGGCTATCTCTATATTTTGTTGCACTGAGCTTGTCTTCTACTCTGAAGGCCACTCCGACATAAAGCCCAGATCGGTGGAGTGCTGCAGTGATGTTTGTTCTTCTGTAGGTTTCTCCTGTCTCCACATATGATCAAGGAGCTCAAGTAGAGTGACCATCAGGTTCTTGGTCACCACACTAACCAAAGCCCATCTCCATCAATTGCTCAGTTGGGCCAGGAGGCCAGCTCTAGGAAGAGTCCTGGTTGTTTCAAACTTCTTCCATTAAGGGTAACAGAGACTACATGCTTCTGTGACCCTTCAATGAAGCAGAATTTATTTTTACTGAACTCTACCCCCGATGTGTGGCTTGACACAAACCTGTTTCTGAGCTCTACAGGCAGTTCTTTTGACCTCAGGGCTTGGTTTTTGCTCTGATATGCATTATCAGCTGTTAGACCTTTTATTAAGATGTGTGTGCCTTTCCAAATCATACCCATTCAATTGAATTTGCCACAGGTTAACTTCACTCGAAGTGTAGTAATATCTAGAAGCAATATGAATGCTCCTGGGCAAAATTTCAACTGTCCCAGATAAGGGTATGAATACTTATGCAATGGAATATTTTTAGTTTTTTATTTTTAATAAATTTGCAAAGATGTTAAAAAACAGTTTTTTGCTTTACCATTATGGTGTATGGAGTGTAGATTGATATGAGGGAAAAAAAGTAATTTAAAGCAGTTTAACACAACAAAACGTGAATACTTTCGCAAGGCACTGTAGATATGATACATGGATTATTAGATATGTTGAATTTATGGCTAAATATGATAGCTGGTTAGATTTGATATATAGATTGTGTTAGATATGATGGATGATTAGGTTTGATGGTTAGATGATGGTTTAATATCATGCATGGAATGTTAGATGTGATGGATTGATTTTTGGATAAATGCATGACTGAATATGATGGACTAGTTTATTGAAGTGTAGGGAAACAGATGCAGCAGGAACACTCAGAATGTCAGAAGTTCAATCATTGGTTTGTTATATGCTGTTAGCGTGTATTATACGTTGTCTATTGAATCCTACACAGTGGCGGCAATAAGAGGAAGTTGAGTGCAGGCATGGCTCTGATCGGTGGGCCGCCTGTGATCTTCCTGGACGAGCCGTCCACTGGCATGGATCCTGTGGCCAGACGGCTGCTGTGGGACGCAATTACACGGACCAGAGAGTCTGGCAAAGCCGTCATCATAACCTCACACAGGTGAGCCACACGTCACCTGACAAATGCAGATATGGACTGGAAGTGAAAAGAAGCATGCTGCATCAGAACAAACCGTTTCTCATTCTCTCTCTGCAGTATGGAGGAGTGTGAGGCGCTGTGCACCCGGCTGGCTGTCATGGTGAATGGCCAGTTCAAATGTCTGGGCAGCCCACAGCACCTGAAGAGCAAGTTTGGGAGCGGATACACACTGCTGGCGAAGGTCCGCGTGGAGACGGAGTTAGAGGAGATGGACCTTCAGCTCTTCAAAGACTTCATTGAAAGCACCTTCCCAGGTATCTAAATGATATGCTTTGTATTTCCGCTAGACTGTTTGCCGTTTTTTATAATTTTTACCTGATGGCTCTCACAGGAAGTTTACTGAAGGATGAACACCAGGGGATGGTCCACTATCACCTGACTGACAAAACTCTAACCTGGGCACAGGTACGTCTCAAACACATGCAGTGCAAACATTGTGATGTTTCAAATAGCATACTACTATTTCTGCAGTATGTACACTGCAAGCAGTATGCAAATGATCTGTATGTATATAATACACCCAGATAGACCAAATTGTGACTTTCCCATAATGCAAGGCACAGGACTTGATATTCCTTTTCCAGTGACAAATAAACAAGAATTGATCTTAGATGCATTTAAAATTATTTTTATTAATAAATAATAATTCAGTTTTAGTTATATTTTGGGTATTTTTACACACAATTAAATAATAAATGCACCATAAACGATTAAAATAATAGTTTAAAGGACACCATTCAGCTGTAATGTATATAGTTTCCTTACTATATTTGATCTAATACTGGTCATAATCCACTATGTATGCAGTACACTAGTTGTCTATTTCCAGTGTGACAGACACATTTTTTTTTAATTATTTAATACAATTTTATCAA
This sequence comes from Sinocyclocheilus grahami, assembly GCF_001515645.1. Lineage (NCBI taxonomy): Eukaryota > Metazoa > Chordata > Actinopteri > Cypriniformes > Cyprinidae > Sinocyclocheilus > Sinocyclocheilus grahami. The sequence continues at coordinate 734,165 of NW_015505486.1, forward strand.
TTTGATTTCAATTTCAATTTTTGAAATTGAAAAAAAAAAAAACTGAAACATTTGTTGTTGCATACTGTTTCATAAGCTGTATTGTTATGCTAACCAGTAAACACTGTGTAATATGCAGTACACTAGTTAATTCTATTGATAACTAATTCTGAACATAACCAATATTTACACAAACATACTCTTTTTTTTAATTTTTTTTAGACTCACTATTTTGATTGACACAGATTTTTTTAAATCTAAAAATTTACTGAATTTACTTATGCTCATATTCAGTTCTGAACATAGCCATTATTTACTCATTATCTCATATAAAATGACAAGAGTTCACATTTTTACTTTCACTTTTGAACAAGCTAAAGAAGCATTTTAATGGATTTTAAATGCCGCTGAGATTGTTTCTGGTTCAGTTGTCACATGTGAAATGGAATGTCAAGTTGCATTGTAGAAAAATGCACAGTTCGCCAAATGTCTAATATGCACTTCTGTGCCTTTATGTCCCAGGTTTTTGGTGTTCTAGAAACAGCCAAAGAGAAGTACAGCATCGAGGACTACTGCGTCAGCCAGATCTCACTGGAGCAGGTGTTCCTCAGCTTCGCCCAGTTCCAGCACTGCGCCGAGGCCTGCAGGGAATGACACGCTCAAGCACTAAAGGAGCGGAGCTCCTCGATCTGACCTTTACCTGATGAGTAGGAGGTACAGCCTTGGCCGACTGACTCTCCATCAGACCACTGGACATTGCTCAGGTGTCTCTCTTCACATACACATCTCTGATATGATCATACGTACGTAGCACACACTTCCAGACTCAAACACTGCGTCGCACAGAGACAGGACCACTAACCAGAGGTCTCCGCCAGTAGGGTGTTTATTTCAAGTCTGTGTGTGCGTTTGCGAGCAGTTTGAGTTTCAGCGGGACATTCGTCACACCACCGGAAACAACTTTTGAATTATAATCTTTTGAATTATAATCGATTGGTCTAAGCACCAAAAAGGACGTTTGTTCATCATCTGTAAGTTGTAAGATTGCGGTGTTATTTATAAAAGTCTTTTTTAGTTTGTTTCTCCTCACCTGGTATCTGCTGTGGTCTCAATGCTGAAGGTACATGCGCTTCGCCCCTTTCCTGATAGCATATGCAAAATAAGGCCAGAAATATAGGAAAATGCGATGTCCAAAAACATGATTTTAAAGCTGCTTCTTTGGGATTTGCAATGTTGTAGAATATAACATTTACAAGAAAAGTTGCTGAATATGAATGTAAAAATTGTATAGAATAGCTTTAGGTCATTTATAGAATTTATACAATAGATTTATTCGCATTTATAGTTAGCTATTTGTTAGAAATCTAATGCATCTTCCAAAAAAAGTAAATCGTTCCAAGTAATACAATTCTTTCTTATGTATGTCAGAATAAAAGTCACTTAAAAATTTTTTTGTGCTGCTAAAAAAATCCCATAAAAAATATTCCTTAATTTTTTTTCAATGAGACCACAGATGTTTTAATGCTTTTCCCTCCACATTTCCAGTTATAATTTTTACCAGTGTGACATCTCTTCTCCAGATTGATGGAGGATTTTTGGGGCTTTGTGAAATTTCGCTGGTGACCACTAGAGAACGTACAGTGCACTTTTTTTATTTTTTATTTTTTACATCTGCCTCAAACTGAATGTGTCTTTAGATACGCTAAATCTCCGCTTGTGTGATTCTGTCACCGAGCAAAAACCACAAGCTTTTGTTTTTTGTTATGTTATCTTGCACTACTGATGTGGACCAATTCATGCAACTTCACAAAATCCATAAAAGAGTTCATAGAAACATGAAGTATCGCAATTCTGGAGGGTTTAACGTACGATTAGTTGTCTGTAAAATCATTTTTTTCCATTGAATGTCTTTAAGATCTTGTAATTCATGTTGATGAGGCTCAGTGACGCTCAGGTCATGCTGCTAATCTCATTTCTACATTGTTGATGCTAGATTTCCTCTTAGTCACTCACATCAGCGTGTCTTTGTTGAACATGATTCTACATCATTACGATGATTGAAACGAAAGCAGCATGGCTTCCCTTCCAGACCGTACTGACATCACTTTGACCACGTTTCCGTCCACGTTCATGCGAACTGAATGTACTTTCGTAGTGAAGGAAGAAAACGCGGGCTCAATCGAACACACTTGACGTACTGTAGATAAACGGGGCTTGACGGTGACTGACCACACATTGGTTCTTTTCTACGTTTTTGTCGTTGATTGGTCTGTTTTGCACAGTGCTCTGGCTGTCGTGTCTGAACTGCTTGTTTGAAATATTGCATTTTGAAAATCGAGAAGGCAAACTCGGGAATGTTAATGATGACAATGTTGGTTTAAAATGGTAAAATGTATACCATAATGCAAAAAGGGAATTTACATTGTAATCTTGTGTACTGTATTACTAAATGAACCTTGTGAGAAATGTAAGTATTTCCATTTCCTTTTTTTATTAAATCTGCCTTACGCAAAGGAATTGTGTTCTGTAGTCTTTTTCTTTTCATGTAGATTGTGTTTATTATCGTATGATCCCGTTCACACACTGATGACTACACTGTAAAAAATCACTTAAAGTGAATTTAACGGTAAAAGACTAAAAATGCTACAGTAAAAACCTGTTAAATGGTTAACGGTAAATTCCCCTACTATATACAGTGAAAAACTGTATTGGACATTACATGTATTGGACATTAATTTTACGGTAGTATACCGTTTTTTGGAAGTGAAAAAGACCGTATAATTTACAGTGAATAACCGTAAATTGACAGTCCCATAATTCCCTGCGTTGCTTTTCAAATTTGATGTTTTTTTGTTGAAATAACTGTTTTCTTATAAGTTTTGTATGTTAGGTTTGTGTGTTACACCTAATGTTGTTAAATGAATGTTTATTGCATCATTTCAGTTTCGTGTGTGTTCATGTGTGAAGACCGTATAATTTACAGTGAATAACCGTAAATTGACAGTCCCATAATTCCCTGCGTTGCTTTTCAAATTTGATGTTTTTTTGTTGAAATAACTGTTTTCTTATAAGTTTTGTATGTTAGGTTTGTGTGTTACACCTAATGTTGTTAAATGAATGTTTATTGCATCATTTCAGTTTCGTGTGTGTTCATGTGTGAGGATGGTGTTTAGTGTTTGTGTGAATGACACTGTGCACCTTCTATATATGTTATTATTTAAAAGCTGCTTGTGATGGGCTTTGGTTCATCATGTGACTTTAATAACCACCAAATGCAGGAGGTGATGAGAGTGGTTATTAAAGGTACAAAACAGATTTCAGTACTTCAATAGGTTGGTATATTAACATTATATCAGTTAATGAAATTACGGTATTTAACTGTAAATTTAAGTTAAAACCGTAAAACTTAAAACGTTGCTACCGTATTTTTTACGGTAAAATTCTGGCAACCACAGCTGCCATTTTTTTACCGTAAATTTTACGGAATTGTTTTTACAGTGTAATTTCTGCAATAATTAACAACTAAATCTAGCAACCCTAACCCAGATTATGTAATCTATTATGTAATCCAGATAAACCAGCTGTTGACAGTTACTAATTAACTTCAGTTCAGGAGTGTAAACTACTTGAATAATTGTATTATTATTATTATTATTATAAATGTATAAATACTAAATGACTTAACAGAACAGATGTTTTTGTTCATTCATCGAAAGTCAATAAACTCCATTGTTGTTTGTTCTTAAAAATTTTTTCAAGATATCATTTTTGTGTTACACAGAAGAAAGTCATGTTAATGAAATTACGGTATTTAACTGTAAATTTAAGTTAAAACCGTAAAACTTAAAACGTTGCTACCGTATTTTTTACGGTAAAATTCTGGCAACCACAGCTGCCATTTTTTTACCGTAAATTTTACGGAATTGTTTTTACAGTGTAATTTCTGCAATAATTAACAACTAAATCTAGCAACCCTAACCCAGATTATGTAATCTATTATGTAATCCAGATAAACCAGCTGTTGACAGTTACTAATTAACTTCAGTTCAGGAGTGTAAACTACTTGAATAATTGTATTATTATTATTATTATTATAAATGTATAAATACTAAATGACTTAACAGAACAGATGTTTTTGTTCATTCATCGAAAGTCAATAAACTCCATTGTTGTTTGTTCTTAAAAATTTTTTCAAGATATCATTTTTGTGTTACACAGAAGAAAGTCATGGAGAGAGAAAACTGAGTGAGAGAATGACTAAATGACTTTTTAGGTTAACTGGCCCTTTAAGTACCAATGACTCTTTTTTTTCCCCATTTATTGTTATTTTTCAAGGACAAACATATACATTCGTTCAAGATTAAACTTCACATATTACACAGTTTAATATCCTTAATTCCTAAAAAGGGGTAATTAAACACTGGTTAAAGTTGCACCGATTACATGAAACACGTCAAGCATATATATATACACATACAACCTACTATTTGTAATTCTATGCTCTGATCATTTTATACTTTCAATTATTAGCAACGATTGTCAAACGACATCTTGTCTCTTTCCTTGGAATGCGGGGGAAAAGGGGCGAGTCCCTCGATCACGTACAGGTCAGCTCTGGGCATCTGCTGGAGAATCTCCTGCGGGACAGGGAGCTATAAAATTGTCTCTTTTGTTGATCGGAGTTTAGCAATTTATGCGTCCACTGGTCATGAGGGTATTTCTATCTGCTCTTTGCAAGCCCGTAAAACAATTTTAAGCACCGTTAAAGTACTGTCCTTTTTAGCTTATCTTGAGATATAGCCAAACAGTCCAGGGAATGCTTCACCTTACTTGATAGAGCATGAGTTTTACGACTGCAGATGGCTGGGGAGACGAACCTCAAAAACCCTCCATGGAATGTGCGGGTTTGATGTGTGTGTCTCCATCATGTAGGTGGGTCTGTTGTGAGACAGATCCTACACTTGGAAGAAAAGGTATAAAGTAACTGGGTCGGTACCCTAAGGTTCAGAAGCTAAAAGATAAATCTTTGTATCTTAATTATCTCTAAATGCTACATATTAGTGCCTTAAAGGTATATTAGCATATTTCCAAAGGGAATCACCCCAGTTACTGTGTGCGTGTGTGTGTGTGTGTGCGTGCGTGCGCGCGCGCGCGCGTGTGTGTGTGCGTGTGTGTGTGTGTGTTTGGCTGGTGACAGAAAGCAAGAGAGAGAGAGAGAGAGAGAGAGAATGTGGGTTTGTAGTTGACAAACTGATTATCTGTTTCATGGCAGTTTCACGTCACAACAGATTTGTGTGTTGTTTATGTTAATCAGGTATGAATATAAGAGAATCTATGGGGTATTGTCAAGAGGAAAATGAGAAACAAGAGACCAAAAAATGCAGATGAGCTGAAGGACGCTATCAAAGAAACCTGGGCTTCCATACCACCTCAGCAGTGCCACAAACTGATCACCTCCATGCCACGCCGAATTGAGGCAGTAATTAAAGCAAAAGGAGCCCGTATTGAGTACATGTACAGTAAATTAACATACTTTCCAGAAGGCCAACAATTCACTAAAAAAATTTTTTTTATTGGTCTTATGAAGTATTCTAGTTTGTTGAGATAGTGAATTGGTGGGTTTTTGTTAAATGTGAGCCAAAATCATCACAATTAAAAGAACCAAAGACTTAAACTACTTCAGTCTGTGTGCATTGAATTTATTTAATACACAAGTTTCACAATTTGAGTTGAATTACTGAAACAAATGAACTTTTCCACGACATTCTAATTTATTGAGATGCACCTGTAATTCCACTATTTAATGCCATTATTCATCTTGAGCTTTTGTGTTCTCAGACCTGTTAGCACTCGTGCGTAAGAATGAAAACATGACATGTTACGGCCTCCGTGTTCCTGTCAACCCCTGACACAGTTAGCAATAAAAGCTAATTATTCTCAGACAGGTGAAGGTTCAGCCATGGGAAAGGAGGACAGATGTCAATGTTTCTTTCACTACAGCGGCAACAAAAGGTATTTAAGGTCACTTATAAATGTGTGAACTTGTGCTTCACAATCTTTTCTCTTCACTAACTTTTCGTCATAAAAATGTCTTTGAATCAGCTGTTTTTTTATTTTTGTATATATATATATATATATATATTTAAGTAGTAGATGAACCACAGGTGGAGTTCATCACATGATCTATCAACATGATCCACTAATGTTTTGATATACTGCAGTACAGAGATGATATAGAAGTGTGTTGCTCAATGTTTAATTATCTTCGGTCTGATCTGATCTACATTGAAACAGCTGTGTAATATAGTGATGAAGCATTACTTTTGAATCATTTGGCCGTCAATATATCAGGCCAAATAAACAGTGAAACTGACCCTCAGCCTGCTGAGAATGAACCATTTATAGTAGCTTTTATTGCCATTTATAGTAGCTAGATACAGTTGGTTAATGTTTGTTTGAGAGCCAGTAGCTGAACATCAGAACAGTGCAAAATGATTAACACAACAGGCAGAACAGGAAACGTGTTACATTGTCCTTATAGTTTGAGTATTTGGTTTGTAAATATCTTTGATTATAATTCACTGCACAAAACTGTGGAATCTTGTTTCCACCACATTTAAAAAAAATTTTAAAAAGGTAATTGTGACTTTATTTATTTCACAATATAGACTTTTTCATTCACAATTCTGACTTTTTCCCCCCCTCAGAATTGCAAGTAAAAATGTATGCTTTGAGAAAAAAAGTCTCCTAATTGCAAGATATAAAATTGAGAAAAAAAGAGAGAATTGTGAGATATAAACTCAGAATTGCGAAGGGAAAAAAAAGTCAGAATTCGGATTTTATATCTTGCTATTCTGATTTATTTGTTTAGTATACACATGCACTGTAGTTTTGTTTGTCAATTTAAATCCTTAATCTCTTTAAATCAGGATAAATTCTGATTTGCTGTGTTTTTATAATCAGTTCAACAGCTGCAAAAAAATGTTCTGAAACGGATTCCAACAACATTGTTCCTCTCAGGGTGTCCGCGGGTCCTTAAAAAGTCTTAAAATGTCTTAAATAACGTTTTCCTAATATAAGGCCTTAAAAAGTCTTAAAAAGTCTTAAATTCGGATTCGATGGGTCTTAATTATTTTTGGTCTCATTACCGCTTAATTTTATTAAGAGACTTACGTTTTAGACACCATATTGCCTGTTTTTGCACTATTTCGCCAACAAAAATAATTCCAAACAAAGCCACAGCGCTGTTTTGCGTCTTTGAACAACACGACGGTGTTTCGTTCCCGAATGAATCAACCGTTTAAATGATTCGGTTCAGTCGCAATGACTCACTTATTAACAGTGGCTTGCTGCCACCTACTGGTGGTTTTAATTTCACATTTAAAGTATCTTTTCATTTTTTAAATTATTTCAAATATCAGTATTCAATGTTTTATGTTTAATATATCAAAACATTATTTCTGCATTTGTAACTGCAGGTTAAATGCATTCATGTTCTGCATTAAACAGGGTGTAAACACATCTAAATGCCACTTCAGGTGCAGCTTATGTCTGGATTGCAAAGATGAATTTGGTTGATACTGATTTCATTTGCTTGGTAACAGCCCAAATGTCTTATTCTTATTCACTGATTAAATGTAAGAATTTGACTCAAAAGATAATGCACACTTATAGAAAAATGGCTTTATAAAGGTAAAATGCCCATAAAAGGTAAATATCTATTTAAACTTATCTGACCACCACACAGAATATGAAGAATATCAAAAACTTTAGGAGTCAGCTGTCCACGAAAGTCCTTAAGATATGCATGATAACACACTCAATCAGTTGAATGAATGACT